>NW_027590563.1:0-255886 GCF_964213995.1 Mustelus asterias
ACTCCTCATTGACAGGGGGCTCTCGTCATTGACAGGGGGCACTCCTCTTTGACAGGGGGTACACCACATTGACAGGGGGCACTCCTCATTGACAGGGGGCACTCCTCATTGATAGGGGGCACTCTTCAGAGACGGGGGAGAATTCCTCATTGACAGGGGGCACTCCACATTGACAGGGGGCCCATCTCATTGACAGGAGACACTCCTCTTTGCCGGGGTGGTTCACTCCATATTGACGGGGGGGGGGGGGCACTACTCATTGACGGGGGGCACTCATCATTGACAGGGGGCTCTGTTCATTAACAGGGGGCACTCCTCATTGACAGGGGACACTCCTCATTGACAGGGGGTATTCCTCAATGACGAGGGTACACTTTATTGACGGGGGGACACCCCTCATTGACAGGGGACACTCCTCATTGACAGGGGTCATTCGTCATTGACGGGGGGCACTGCTCAATGATGGGGGGCTCCTAATTTAGAGCGGTAACTCCTCATTAACGGTGGGGCACTTCTCATCTACGGGGTTACTCCTCTTTGACAGGGCGGGGGGCACTCCTCATTGACAGGGGTCACGCCTCATTGACAGGGGGCTCTCCAGATTGACAGGGTGCACTCCTCATTGACAGGGGTCACTCCTCATTGACCGAGGGCACTCCTAGTTGACAGGGGGCACTCCTCGTTGACAGGGGGCACGCCTTATTGACAGGGGGTACCCCTCATTGACAAGGGGCACCTCTCATTGACTGGTTGCACTCCTCATTGACACGGGGCACTCCTCATCGACAGAGGGCACTCCTCATTGATAGAGGGCACTCCTCGTTGACATGGTACACACCTCATTGACAGGGGGCACACGTCATTGACAGGGGACACTCCTCATTTACAGGGTCACGCCTCATTTCCAGGGTTACTCCTCATTGCGGGGTGCACTTCTCATTGACGGGGCAATACTGATTGACAGAGGGCACTCATTGTTGATAGCGGGCACTCCTCATTGACATGGGGCCCTCCGCATTGTCAGGGGGCAAAACCCATTGACAGGGTGCACTCCTTGTTGACAGGGGGCAGTCCACATTGAGAGGGGGCACTCATAGTTGATAGCGGGCACTCGTCATTGACAGGGGGCACTCCGCATTGACAGGGGGCAATGCCCAAAGACACGGGGCACTCCTCATTGATAGGGGGCACTCCTCATTGACAGGGAGCACTCCTCATTGACACGGGGCACTCCTCATTGACAGCGGGCACTCCTCATTGACAGGGGGCACTCCTCATTGACAGGGGGCACTCCTCATTGACAGGGCGCACTACCCATTGACACGGGGCACTCCTCATTGACAGGGGGCACTCCTCATTGACAGAGAGCACTCCTCATTGACAGGGGGCACACCTCATTGACTGCGGGCACTCCTCTTTGACAGGGGGCACTCCTCATTGACAGGGGGCACTCCTCATTGACAGGGGGTACTCCTCATTGACAGGAGCACTGCTCATTGACAAGCGGCACTCCTCATTGACAGCGGGCACTTCTCATTGACAGGGGGCACTCCTCATTTACGGGGGGGGGGGAGTGGGTTGCAATCCTTATTGACCGGGGGCACTCCTCATTGATAGGGGGGACTCCTCATTGACAGGGGGCACTCCGCATTGACAGCGGGCAATACCCATTGACACGGGGCACTCGTCATTGACAGGGGGCACTCCTCATTGACAGGGGGCACTCCTTCTTGACAGCAGTCACTCCTCATGGACAGGGCAAACTCATTGACAAGGGGCACTTTCATTGACAGGGGGTACTCTTCATAGAAGGCGGGCACTACTCACTGACAGGGGGCACGACTCATTGACGGGTGGGGGCAATCCTCATTGAAGTGGGGCACTCCTCATTGACAGGGGGTACACTTTATAGACTGGGGGGAGCTCCTCATTGACAGGGGATACACGTCATTGATGGGGGACACTCATCATTGACAGGGGGCACCCCTCATTTAGAGGTTCACGCCTCATTTCCAGGGTTACTCCTCATTGAGAGGGGGCACTTCTCATTGACGGAGCACTACTCATTGACAGAGGGCACTCATTGTTGATAGCGGGCAGTACTCATTGACATGGGGCCTCCGCATTGACTGGGGGCAAAACCCATTGACAGGGTGCACTCCTCATTGACAGGGGGCAGTCCACATTGACAGGGGGCCCTCATAGTTGATAGCGGGCACTCCTCATTGACAGGGGGCACTCCGCATTGACAGGGGGCAATACCCATTGACACGGGGCACTTCTCATTGACAGGAGGCACTCCTCATTGACAGGGGGCACTCCTCATTGACAGTGGGTACTCCACATTGGCAGGGGCACTGCTTATTGACAGGGGGCACACCTCATTGAGAGCGGGCACTTCTCATTGACGGGGGCACTCCTCATTGACGGGGGGGGGGGTGCACTCTTTATTGACCGGGGGCACTTCTCATTGACAGGGGGCACTCCTCATTGACAGGGGGTACTCCTCATTGACGGGGGCTCTATTCATTGATGGGGGTTCTCCTCATTGACAGGGGGCACTCCTCATTGACAGGGGGTACTCCTCATTGGCGTGGGCACTCCTAATTTACAGGGTTACTCCTCATTGACAAGGGGGCTCTCCTCATTGATAGGGGGGACTCCTCATTGACAGGGGGCACTCGTATGTGACAGAGGGCACTGCGAGTTGACAGTGGGCACTCCTCATTGACAGGGGGTACACCTCATTGACAGGGGGCACTCCTCATTGACGGGGGCACTTCTCATTGACAGGGGGCACTCCTCATTGACAGAGGGCACTCCTCATTGATAGTGGGCACTCCTAATTGACAGCGGGCACTCCTAGTTGACAGGGGACACCCCTCATTGACAGGGGGCAGTCCACATTGACGGGGGCACTCATAGTTCACAGCGGGCACTCCTCATTGACGGCGTGGGGCATTCCTTATTGACGGGGCCACTCCTCATTGACCGGGGTCACACTTCAGAGGCGGGTGGGCAGGCACTCCTCATTGACAGGGGGCACTCCTCATTGACAGCGGGCACTTCTCGTTAACAGGGGGACTACTCATTGACCGGGGGGGGGGGGTTCTCCTTATTGACGGGGGGCACTCCTCATTTACAGGGGGACACTCCACATTGACAGGGGGCCCATCTCATTGACAGGAGGCACTCCACTTTGACGGGGTGGTTCACACCATATTGACGAGGAGGGGGGCACTACTCATTGACGGGGGGCAGTCATCATTGACAGGGGGCTCTCCTCATTAACAGGAGGCACTCCTCGTTGACAGGGGGCACTCCTCATTGACAGGGGGAACTCCTCATTGACAGGGGGTGCACTTTATAGACGGGGGGACACTCCTCATTGACAGGGGACACTCCTCATTGACAGGGGTCATTCGTCATTGACGGGGGGCACTGCTCAACGATGGGGGGGGGCTCCTAATTTAGAGCGTTCACTCCTCATTGACGGTGGGGCACTCCTCATCCACAGGGTTACTCCTCTTTGACAGGGCGGGGGGCACTCCTCATTGACACGGGGCACTCCTCATTGACAGAGGGCATTCCTCATTGATAGAGGGCACTCCTCGTTGACAGGGGACACACCTCATTGACAGGGGGCACACGTCATTGACACGGGACACGCCTCATTTACAGGGTCACGCCTCATTTCCAGGGTTACTCCTCATTGCGGGGTGCACTTCTCATTGACGGGGAACTACTGATTGACAGGGTGCACTCCTTGTTGACAGAGGGCAGTCCACATTGACGGGGGCACTCATCGTTGATAGCGGGCAGTCCTCATTGACAGGGGGCACTCCTCATTGATAGGGGGCACTCCTCATTGACAGGGAGCACTCGTCATGGACACGGGGCACTCCTCATCGACAGCGGGCACTCCTCATTGACAGGGGGCACTCCTCATTGATAGGGGGCACTCCTCATTGACAGGGCGCAATACCCATTGACACGGGGCACTCCTCATTGACAGGGGGCACTCCTCATTGACAGGGGGCACTCCTCATTGACAGGGGGTACTCCTCATTGACGGGTTGCACTCCTCATTGATGGGGGGTCTCCTCATTGACAGGGGGCACTCCCCATTGACAGGGGGTACTCCTCATTGGCGTGGGCACTCCTCATTGACAGGGGGTCCACTTTATAGGCGGGGGAAGCTCCTCATTGAGAGGGGACACACCTCATTGTCAGGGTTCATTCGACATTGACGGGACGCACTGCTCAATGATGGAGGGGACCCCAAATTTGCAGCGGTCACTCCTCAGTGACAGTGGGGCACTCCTAATTTACAGGGTCACTCCTCATTGACAAGGGGGCTCTACTCATTGATAGGGGGCACTCCTGATTGACAGAGGGCACTCCTCATTGACAGTGGGCGCTCCTCATTGACAGCGGGCACTCCTCGTTGACAGGGGACACCCCTCATTGACAGGGGGCAGTCCACATTGACGGGGGCACTCATAGTTGACAGCGGGCACTCCGCATTGACAGGGGACGAAACCCATTGACAGGGGGCACTCCTCATTGTCAGAGGGCACTCCTCATTGACGGGGGGCACTCCTCATTGACAGGGGGCACTCCTCATTGACGAAGTGGGGCACTCCTTATTGACGTGGCCTCTCCTCATTGACCGGGGTCACACTTCAGAGGCGGGGGGGGGGCAGGCAATCCTCATTGACAGGGGGCACTCCTCATTGACAGCGGTCTCTTCTCGTTAACAGGGGGACTACTCATTGACCGGGGGGGGGGGCTCTCCTTATTGACGGGGGGCACTCCTCATTGACAGGGGGCACTCTTCAGAGACGGAGGGGGGGGGCATTCCTCATTGACAGGGGGCACTCCACAATGACAGGGGGCCCATCTCATTGACAGGAGGCACTCCTCTTTGACGGGGTGGTTCACTCCATATTGACGGGGGGGGGGCACTACTCATTGAAGGGGGCACTCATCATTGACAGGGGGCTCTCCTCATTAACAGGAGGCACTCCTCTTTGACAGGGGGCACTCCACATTGACAGGGGGAACTCCTCATTGACAGGGGGTGCACTTTATAGACGGGGGGACACTCCTCATTGACAGGGGACACTCCTCATTGACTGGGGTCATTCATCATTGACGGGGGGCACTGCTCAACGATGGGGGGGGCTCCAAATTTAGAGCGGTCACTCCTCATTGACGGTGGGGCACTCCTCATCCACAGGGTTACTCCTCTTTGACAGGGCGGGGGGCACTCCTCATTGACAGGGGTCACTCCTCATTGACAGAGGGCATTCCGAGTTGTCATCGGGACTCCTCGTTGACAGGGGGCACGCCTCATTGACAGGGGGTACCCCTCTTTGACAGGGGGCACTCCTCATTGACTGGGGACACTCCTCATTGACACGGGGCACTCCTCATTGACAGAGGGCACTCCTCATTGATAGAGGGCACTCCTCGTTGACAGGGGACACACCTCATTGACAGGGGGCACACGTCATTGACACGGGACACGCCTCATTTACAGGGTCACGCCTCATTTCCAGGGTTACTCCTCATTGCGGGGTGCACTTCTCATTGACGGGGAACTACTGATTGACAGGGTGCACTCCTTGTTGACAGGGGGCAGTCCACATTGACGGGGGCACTCATCGTTGATAGCGGGCAGTCCTCATTGACAGGGGGCACTCCTCATTGATAGGGGGCACTCCTCATTGACAGGGAGCACTCGTCATGGACACGGGGCACTCCTCATCGACAGCGGGCACTCCTCATTGACAGGGGGCACTCCTCATTGATAGGGGGCACTCCTCATTGACAGGGCGCAATACCCATTGACACGGGGCACTCCTCATTGACAGGGGGCACTCCTCATTGACAGGGGGCACTCCTCATTGACAGGGGGTACTCCTCATTGACGGGTTGCACTCCTCATTGATGGGGGGTCTCCTCATTGACAGGGGGCACTCCCCATTGACAGGGGGTACTCCTCATTGGCGTGGGCACTCCTCATTGACAGGGGGTCCACTTTATAGGCGGGGGAAGCTCCTCATTGAGAGGGGACACACCTCATTGTCAGGGTTCATTCGACATTGACGGGACGCACTGCTCAATGATGGAGGGGACCCCAAATTTGCAGCGGTCACTCCTCAGTGACAGTGGGGCACTCCTAATTTACAGGGTCACTCCTCATTGACAAGGGGGCTCTACTCATTGATAGGGGGCACTCCTCATTGACAGAGGGCACTCCTCATTGACAGTGGGCGCTCCTCATTGACAGCGGGCACTCCTCGTTGACAGGGGACACGCCTCATTGACAGGGGGCAGTCCACATTGACGGGGGCACTCATAGTTGACAGCAGGCACTCCGCATTGACAGGGGACGAAACCCATTGACAGGGGGCACTCCTCATTGTCAGAGGGCACTCCTCATTGACGGGGGGCACTCCTCATTGACAGGGGGCACTCCTCATTGACGAAGTGGGGCACTCCTTATTGACGGGGCCTCTCCTCACTGACCGGGGTCACACTTCAGAGGCGGGGGGGGCAGGCAATCCTCATTGACAGGGGGCACTCCTCATTGACAGCGGTCACTTCTCGTTAACAGGGGGACTACTCATTGACCGGGGGGGGGGGGGGGCTCTCCTTATTGACGGGGGGCACTCCTCATTGACAGGGGGCACTCTTCAGAGACGGGGGGGGCATTCCTCATTGACAGGGGGCACTCCACATTGACAGGGGGCCCATCTCATTGACAGGAGGCACTCCTCTTTGACGGGGTGGTTCACTCCATATTGACGGGGGGGGGGCACTACTCATTGAAGGGGGCACTCATCATTGACAGGGGGCTCTCCACATTAACAGGAGGCACTCCTCTTTGACAGGGGGCACTCCTCATTGACAGGGGGAACTCCTCATTGACAGGGGGTGCACTTTATAGACGGGGGGACACTCCTCATTGACAGGGGACACTCCTCATTGACAGGGGTCATTCATCATTGACGGAGGGCACTGCTCAACGATGGGGGGGGCTCCAAATTTAGAGCGGTCACTCCTCATTGACGGTGGGGCACTCCTGAACTACAGGGTTACTCCTCTTTGACAGGGCGGGGGGCACTCCTCATTGACAGGGGTGACTCCTCATTGACAGAGGGCATTCCTAGTTGTCAGCGGGCACTCCCCGTTGACAGGGGAATCTCCTCATTGACAGGAAACACACCTCATTGACAGGGGGCACACGTCATTGACAGGGGACACTCCTCATTTACAGGGTCACGCCTCATTTCCAGGATTACTCCTCATTGCGGGGTGCACTTCTCATTGACGGGGCACTACTGATTGACAGAGGGCACTCATTGTTGATAGCGGGCACTCCTCATTGCCATGGGGCCCTCCGCATTGTCAGGGGGCAAACCCCATTGACTGGGTGCACTCGTTGTTGGCAGGGGACAGTCCACATTGAAAGGGGGCACTCATAGTTGATAGCGGGCACTCGCCATTGACAGGGGGCAATCCGCATTGACAGGGGGCGATGCTCAAAGGCGCGGGGCACTCCTCATTGATAGGGGGCACTCCTCATTGACAGGGAGCACTCCTCATTGACACGGGGCACTCCTCATTGACAGCGGGCACTCCTCATTGACAGGGGGCACTCCTCATTGACAGTGGGCACTCCTCATTGACAGGGCGTAATACCAATTGACACGGGGCACTCCTCATTGACAGGGGGCACTCCTCATTGACAGGGGGCACACCTCATTGACAGCGGGCACTCCTCATTGACAGGGGGCACTCCTCATTGACAGGGGTCACTCCTCATTGACAGCGGGCACTCCTCGTTGACAGGGGGCACGCCTCATTGACAGGGGGTACCCCTCATTGACAGGGGGCACTCCTCATTTACTGGGGGCACTCCTCATTGACACGGGGCACCCCTCATTGACAGAGGGCCCTCCTCATTGATAGAGGTCACTCCTCGTTGACAGGGGATACATCTCATTGACAGGGGGCACACGTCATTGACAGGGGACACTCCTCATTTACAGGGTCACGCCTCATTTCCAAGGTTACTCCTCATTGCGGGGTGCACTTCTCATTGACGGGGCACTACTGATTGACAGAGGGCACTCATTGTTGATAGCGGGCACTCCTCATTGACAGGGGGCACTCCGCATTGACAGGGGGCAATACCCATTGACACGGGGCACTCCTCATTGACAGGGGCCAATCCTCATTGAAAGGGGGCACTCCTCATTGACAGCGGGCACTCCTCATTGAAAGGGGGCACTCCTCATTGACACGGGACACTCCTCATTGAACGGGGGCTCTCCTCATTGACAGGGGCACTGCCCATTGACAGGGGGAACTCCTCATTGACAGCGGGCACTTCTCATTGACAGGGGCACTCCTCATTGACGGGGGATGTGCTTTCCTTATTGACCGGGGGCACTTCTCATTGACAGGAGGCACTCCTCATTGACAGGTGGTACGCCTCATTGACAGGGGCCAATCCTCATTGACAGCAGGCACTCCTCATTGACAGGGGACACTCCCAATTGACAGCAGGCACTCCTCATTGACAGAGGACACTCCTCATTGACAGGAAGCACACCTTATTAACAGGGGGCACTCCTCATTGACAGCAGGCACTCCTCATGGGCAGGGCATACTCATTGAAAATGGGCACTTCTCATTGAATGGGGGTACTCTTTATAGAAGTGGGGGAACTTCTCATTGACCGAGGGCACTACTCGTTGACGGGTGGGGGCACTCCTCATTGACGGGGGGCACTCCTCATTGGCAGGGGTACACTTTATAGACGGGGGGCGCTCGTCATTGACAGGGGACAGTCCTCATTGAGAGGGGTCATTCGTCATTGACGGGGGGGACTGCTCAATGATGGGTGGGACTCCTAATTTACAGCGGTCACTCCTCATTGATGTGGGGCACTCCTCAATTACAGGGTTACTCCTCATTGAAAGGGGGCTCTCATCACTGACAGGGGGCACTCCTCACTGACGGAGGCACTCCTCATTGACAGTGGGCACTCCTATTTGACAGCGGGCACTCCTCATTGACAGGGTGCACTCCTGATTGACAGGGGGTACTCCTCATTGTCAGGGGCCTCACCTCATTGACAGGGGGGTCTCCTCATTGACAGAGGGCACTCCTCATTCACAGGGGGTACTCCTCATTGGCGTGGGCACTCTGCATTGACAGGGTGAACTCCTCATTGACAGGGGGCAGTCCACATTGACGGGAGCACTCATAGTTGACAGCGGGCACTCCTCATTGACAGGGGGCACTCCGCATTGACAGGGGACGAAACCCACTGTCAGGGGGCACTCCTCATTGACAGAGGGCAATCCTCATTGACAGGGGGCACTTCTCATTCACAGGGGGCACTCCTCATTGTCGGCGTGGGGCACTCCTTATTGACGGGGCCACTCCTCATTGACCGGGATAACACTTCAGAGACGGGTGGGGAGGCACTCCTCATTGACAGGGGGCACTCCTCATTGACAGCGGGCACTTCTCGTTAACAGGGGGACTACTCATTGACCGGGGGGGGCACTCCTTATTGACGGGGGGCACTCCTCATTGACAGGGGACACTCCTCATTGACAGGGGTACTCCTCATTGACGGGGGTACACTTTATAGACGGGCGGACACCCCTCATTTCCAGGGGGCCCTCCTCCTTGACAGGAGGCAATTCTCATTGACAGGGGGCACTCCTCATTGACAGCAGGCACTTCCCATTGACAGGGGACACTCCTCATTGACAGGAAGCACTCCTCATTAACAGGGGGCACTCCTCATTGCCAGCAGGCACTACTCATGGACAGGGCAAACTCATTGAAAAGGGGCACTTCTCATTGACAGGGGGTACTCTTCATAGAAGTGGGGGGCACTTCTCATTGACAGAGGGCACTACTCATTGACGGGTGGGGGCACTCCTCATTGACGGGGGGCACTCCTCATTGACAGGGGTCATTCGTCATTGACGGGGGGCACTGCTCAATGATGGGGGGGACTCCTAATTTACAGCGGTCACTCCTCATTGACTGTGGGGCACTACTCATTTACAGAGATAGTCCTCATTGACAGGGGGCACTCCTCATTGACAGGGGGCACTCCTCTTTGACAGGGGGCACTCCTCTTTGACGCGGGCACTCCTCATTGACAGAGGGCACTCCTAGTTGACAGCGGGCACTCCTCATTGACAGGGTGCTCTCCTCATTGACAGGGGGCACTCCTCTTTGACGCGGGCACTCCTCATTGACAAGGGGCACTCCTCATTGACAGGGGGTACACCACATTGACAGGGGGCACTCCTCATTGACAGGGGGCACTCCTCATTGACAGGGGTACTCCTCATTGACAGAGGGCACTCCTCATTGACAGCGGGCACTCCTCATTGACAGCGGGCACTCCTCGTTGACAGGGGACACCCCTCATTGACAGGGGGCAGTCCACATTGACGGGGGCACTCATAGTTGACAGCGGGCACTCCTCATTGACAGGGGGCACTCCGCATTGACAGGGGACGAAACCCATTGTCAGGGGGCACTCCTCATTGACAGAGGGCACTCCTCATTGACAGGGGGCACTCCTCATTGACAGGGGGCAATCCTCATTGACGGCGTGGGGCACTCCTTATTGACGGGGCCACTCCTCATTGACCGGGGTCACACTTCAGAGACGGGGGGGAGGCATTCCTCATTGACAGGGGGCACTCCTCATTGACAGCGGGCACTTCTCTTTAACAGGGGGACTACTCATTGACCGGGGGGGGCACTCCTTATTGACCGGGGGCACTCCTCATTGACAGGGAGCACTCTTCAGAGACGGGGGAGCACTCCTCATTGACAGGGGGCACTCCACATTGACAGGGGGCCCATCTCATTGACAGGTGGCACTCCTCTTTGACGGGGTGGTTCACTCCTTATTGACGGGGGGGGGGGCACTACTCATTGACGGGGGGCACTCATCATTGACAGGGGGCTCTGTTCATTAACAGGGGGCACTCCTCATTGACAGGGGACAATCCTCATTGACAGGGGGTATTCCTCAATGACGAGTGTACACTTTATTGACGGGGGGACACCCCTCATTGACAGGGGACACTCCTCATTGACAGGGGTCATTCGTCATTGACGGGGGGCACTGCTCAATGATGGGGGGGCTCCTAATTTAGAGCGGTAACTCCTCATTAACGGTGGGGCACTTCTCATCTACAGGGTTACTCCTCTTTGACAGGGCGGGGGCCACTCCTCATTGACAGGGGTCACGCCTCATTGACAGGGGGTACCCCTCATTGACAGGGGGCACTCCTCTTTGACAGGGGGCACTCCTCTTTGACGCGGGCACTCCTCATTGACAGAGGGCACTCCTAGTTGACAGCGGGCACTCATTGACAGGGTGCTCTCCTCATTGACAGGGGGCACTCCTCTTTGACGCGGGCACTACTCATTGACAGGGGGCACTCCTCATTGACAGGGGGCACTCCTCATTGACAGGGGGCAATCCTCATTGACGGCGTGGGGCACTCCTTATTGACGGGGCCACTCCTCATTGACCGGGGTCACACTTCAGAGACGGGGGGGAGGCATTCCTCATTGACAGGGGGCACTCCTCATTGACAGCGGGCACTTCTCTTTAACAGGGGGACTACTCATTGACCGGGGGGGGCACTCCTTATTGACCGGGGGCACTCCTCATTGACAGGGAGCACTCTTCAGAGACGGGGGAGCACTCCTCATTGACAGGGGGCACTCCACATTGACAGGGGGCCCATCTCATTGACAGGTGGCACTCCTCTTTGACGGGGTGGTTCACTCCTTATTGACGGGGGGGGGGGCACTACTCATTGACGGGGGGCACTCATCATTGACAGGGGGCTCTGTTCATTAACAGGGGGCACTCCTCATTGACAGGGGACAATCCTCATTGACAGGGGGTATTCCTCAATGACGAGTGTACACTTTATTGACGGGGGGACACCCCTCATTGACAGGGGACACTCCTCATTGACAGGGGTCATTCGTCATTGACGGGGGGCACTGCTCAATGATGGGGGGGCTCCTAATTTAGAGCGGTAACTCCTCATTAACGGTGGGGCACTTCTCATCTACAGGGTTACTCCTCTTTGACAGGGCGGGGGCCACTCCTCATTGACAGGGGTCACGCCTCATTGACAGGGGGTACCCCTCATTGACAGGGGGCACTCCTCTTTGACAGGGGGCACTCCTCTTTGACGCGGGCACTCCTCATTGACAGAGGGCACTCCTAGTTGACAGCGGGCACTCATTGACAGGGTGCTCTCCTCATTGACAGGGGGCACTCCTCTTTGACGCGGGCACTACTCATTGACAGGGGGCACTCCTCATTGACAGGGGGTACACCACATTGACAGGGGGCACTCCTCATTGACAGGGGGCACTCCTCATTGACAGGGGTACTCCTCATTGACAGAGGGCACTCCTCATTGACAGCGGGCACTCCTCATTGACAGCGGGCACTCCTCGTTGACAGGGGACACCCCTCATTGACAGGGGGCAGTCCACATTGACGGGGGCACTCATAGTTGACAGCGGGCACTCCTCATTGACAGGGGGCACTCCGCATTGACAGGGGACGAAACCCATTGTCAGGGGGCACTCCTCATTGACAGAGGGCACTCCTCATTGACAGGGGGCACTCCTCATTGACAGGGGGCACTCCTCATTGACGGCGTGGGGCACTCCTTATTGACGGGGCCACTCCTCATTGACCGGGGTCACACTTCAGAGACGGGGGGGAGGCATTCCTCATTGACAGGGGGCACTCCTCATTGACAGCGGGCACTTCTCTTTAACAGGGGGACTACTCATTGACCGGGGGGGGCACTCCTTATTGACAGGGGGCACTCCTCATTGACAGGGGGCACTCTTCAGAGACGGGGGAGCACTCCTCATTGACAGGGGGCACTCCACATTGACAGGGGGCCCATCTCATTGACAGGTGGCACTCCTCTTTGACGGGGTGGTTCACTCCTTATTGACGGGGGGGGGCACTACTCATTGACGGGGGGCACTCATCATTGACAGGGGGCTCTGTTCATTAACAGGGGGCACTCCTCATTGACAGGGGACATTCCTCATTGACAGGGGGTATTCCTCAATGACGAGTGTACACTTTATTGACGGGGGGACACCCCTCATTGACAGGGGACACTCCTCATTGCCAGGGGTCATTCGTCATTGACGGGGGGCACTGCTCAATGATGGGGGGGCTCCTAATTTAGAGCGGTAACTCCTCATTAACGGTGGGGCACTTCTCATCTACAGGGTTACTCCTCTTTGAAAGGGCGGGGGGCACTCCTCATTGACAGGGGTCACGCCTCATTGACAGGGGGTACCCCTCATTGACAGGGGGCAATCCTCATTTACTGGGGGCACTCCTCATTGACACGGGGCACCCCTCATTGACAGAGGGCCCTCCTCATTGATAGAGGTCACTTCTCCTTGACAGGGGATACACCTCAATGACAGGGGGCACACGTCATTGACAGGGGACACTCCTCATTTACAGGGTCACGCCTCATTTCCAAGGTTACTCCTCATTGCGGGGTGCACTTCTCATTGACGGGGCACTACTGATTGACAGAGGGCAGTCATTGTTGATAGCGGGCACTCCTCATTGACAGGGGGCACTCCGCATTGACAGGGGGCAATACCCATTGACACGGGGCACTCCTCATTGACAGGGGCCACTCCTCATTGAAAGGGGGCACTCCTCATTGACAGCGGGCACTCCTCATTGAAAGGGGGCACTCCTCATTGACACGGGACACTCCTCATTGAACGGGGGCTCTCCTCATTGACAGGGGCACTGCCCATTGACAGGGGGAACTCCTCATTGACAGCGGGCACTTCTCATTGACAGGGGCACTCCTCATTGACGGGGGATGTGCTTTCCTTATTGACCGGGGGCACTTCTCATTGACAGGAGGCACTCCTCATTGACAGGTGGTACGCCTCATTGACAGGGGCCAATCCTCATTGACAGCAGGCACTCCTCATTGACAGGGGACACTCCCAATTGACAGCAGGCACTCCTCATTGACAGGGGACACTCCTCATTGACAGGAAGCACACCTTATTAACAGGGGGCACTCCTCATTGACAGCAGGCACTCCTCATGGGCAGGGCATGCTCATTGAAAATGGGCACTTCTCATTGAATGGGGGTACTCTTTATAGAAGTGGGGGAACTTCTCATTGACCGAGGGCACTACTCGTTGACGGGTGGGGGCACTCCTCATTGACGGGGGGCGCTCCTCATGGACAGGGGTACACTTTATAGACGGGGGGCGCTCGTCATTGACAGGGGACAGTCCTCATTGACAGGGGTCATTCGTCATTGACGGGGGGGACTGCTCAATGATGGGTGGGACTCCTAATTTACAGCGGTCACTCCTCATTGATGTGGGGCACTCCTCAATTACAGGGTTACTCCTCATTGAAAGGGGGCTCTCATCACTGACAGGGGGCACTCCCCACTGACGGAGGCACTCCTCATTGACAGAGGGCACTCCTATTTGACAGCGGGCACTCCTCATTGACAGGGTGCACTCCTCATTGACAGGGGGTACTCCTCATTGACAGGGGCCTCACCTCATTGACAGGGGGGTCTCCTCATTGACAGAGGGCACTCCTCATTCACAGGGGGTACTCCTCATTGGCGTGGGCACTCTGCATTGACAGGGTGAACTCCTCATTGACAGAGGGCAGTCCACATTGACGGGAGCACTCATAGTTGACAGCGGGCACTCCTCATTGACAGGGGGCACTCCGCATTGACAGGGGACGAAACCCACTGTCAGGGGGCACTCCTCATTGACAGAGGGCAATCCTCATTGACAGGGGGCACTTCTCATTCACAGGGGGCACTCCTCATTGTCGGCGTGGGGCACTCCTTATTGACGGGGCCACTCCTCATTGACCGGGGTAACACTTCAGATACGGGTGGGGAGGCACTCCTCATTGACAGGGGGCACTCCTCATTGACAGCGGGCACTTCTCGTTAACAGGGGGACTACTCATTGACCGGGGGGGGGCACTCCTTATTTACGGGGGGCACTCCTCATTGACAGGGGACACTCCTCATTGACAGGGGTACTCCTCATTGACGGGGGTACACTTTATAGACGGGCGGACACCCCTCATTTACAGGGGGCCCTCCTCCTTGACAGGAGGCAATTCTCATTGACAGGGGCCACTCCTCATTGACAGCAGGCACTTCCCATTGACAGGGGACACTCCTCATTGACAGGAAGCACTCCTCATTAACAGGGGGCACTCCTCATTGCCAGCAGGCACTACTCATGGACAGGGCAAACTCATTGAAAAGGGGCACTTCTCATTGACAGGGGGTACTCTTCATAGAAGTGGGGGGCACTTCTCATTGACAGAGGGCACTACTCATTGACGGGTGGGGGCACTCCTCATTGACGGGGGGCACTCCTCATTGACAGGGGTCATTCGTCATTGACGGGGGGCACTGCTCAATGATGGGGGGGACTCCAAATTTACAGCGGTCACTCCTCATTGACTGTGGGGCACTACTCATTTACAGAGATAGTGCTCATTGACAGGGGGCACTCCTCATTGACAGGGGGCACTCCTCTTTGACAGGGGGCACTCCTCTTTGACGCGGGCACTCCTCATTGACAGAGGGCACTCCTAGTTGACAGCGGGCACTCCTCATTGACAGGGTGCTCTCCTCATTGACAGGGGGCACTCCTCTTTGACGCGGGCACTCCTCATTGACAGGGGGCACTCCTCATTGACAGGGGGTACACCACATTGACAGGGGGCACTCCTCATTGACAGGGGGCACTCCTCATTGACAGGGGTACTCCTCATTGACAGAGGGCACTCCTCATTGACAGCGGGCACTCCTCATTGACAGCGGGCACTCCTCGTTGACAGGGGACACCCCTCATTGACAGGGGTCAGTCCACATTGACGGGGGCACTCATAGTTGACAGCGGGCACTCCTCATTGACAGGGGGCACTCCGCATTGACAGGGGACGAAACCCATTGTCAGGGGGCACTCCTCATTGACAGAGGGCACTCCTCATTGACAGGGGGCACTCCTCATTGACAGGGGGCACTGCTCATTGACGGCGTGGGGCACTCCTTATTGACGGGGCCACTCCTCATTGACCGGGGTCACACTTCAGAGACGGGGGGGAGGCATTCCTCATTGACAGGGGGCACTCCTCATTGACAGCGGGCACTTCTCTTTAACAGGGGGACTACTCATTGACCGGGGGGGGCACTCCTTATTGACAGGGGGCACTCCTCATTGACAGGGGGCACTCTTCAGAGACGGGGGAGCACTCCTCATTGACAGGGGGCAGTCCACATTGACAGGGGGCCCATCTCATTGACAGGTGGCACTCCTCTTTGACGGGGTGGTTCACTCCTTATTGACGGGGGGGCACTACTCATTGACGGGGGGCACTCATCATTGACAGGGGGCTCTGTTCATTAACAGGGGGCACTCCTCATTGACAGGGGACACTCCTCATTGACAGGGGGTATTCCTCAATGACGAGGGTACACTTTATTGACGGGGGGACACCCCTCATTGACAGAGGACACTCCTCATTGACAGGGGTCATTCGTCATTGACGGGGGGCACTGCTCAATGATGGGGGGGCTCCTAATTTAGAGCGGTAACTCCTCATTAACGGTGGGGCACTTCTCATCTACAGGGTTACTCCTCTTTGACAGGGCGGGGTCACTCCTCATTGACAGGGGTCACGCCCCAATTACAGGGGGCTCTCCAGATTGACAGGGTGCACTCCTCATTGACAGGGGTCACACCTCATTGACCGAGGGCACTCCTAGTTGACAGCGGGCACTCCTCGTTGACAGGGGGCACGCCTTATTGACAGGGGGTACCCCTCATTGACAGGGGGCACTCCTCATTGACTGGGTGCACTCCTCATTGACACGGGGCACTCCTCATCGACAGAGGGCACTCCTCATTGATAGAGGGCACTCCTCGTTGACAGGGTACACACCTCATTTACAGGGGGCACACGTCATTGACAGGGGACACTCCTCATTTACAGGGTCACGCCTCATTTCCAGGGTTACTCCTCATTGCGGGGTGCACTTCTCATTGAAGGGGCACTACTGATTGACAGAGGGCACTCATTGTTGATAGCGGGCACTCCACATTGACATGGGGCCCTCCGCATTGTCAGGGGGCAAAACCCATTGACAGGGTGCACTCTTTGTTGACAGGGGGCAGTCCACATTGACAGGGGGCACTCATAGTTGATAGCGGGCACTCGTCATTGACAGGGGGCACTCGGCATTGACAGGGGGCAATGCCCAAAGACACGGGGCACTCCTCATTGACAGGGGGCACTCCTCATTGACAGGGAGCACTCCCTCCTCATTGACACGGGGCACTCCTCATTGACAGCGGGCACTCCTCATTGACAGGGGGCACTCCTCATTGACAGGGGGCACTACTCATTGACAGGGCGCACTACCCTTTGAAACGGGGCACTCCTCATTGACAGGGGGCACTCCTCATTGACAGAGAGCACTCCTCATTGACAGGGGGCACACCTCATTGACAGCGGGCACTCCTCATTGACAGGGGGCACTCCTCATTGACAGGGGGCACTCCTCATTGACAGCGGGCACTTCTCGTTAACAGGGGGACTACTCATTGACCGGGGGGGGCACTCCTTATTGACGGGGGGCACTCCTCATTGACAGGGGTACTCCTCATTGACGGGCGTACACTTTATAGACGGGCGGACACCCCTCATTTACAGGGGGCCCTTCTCATTGACAGGGGGCACTTCTCATTGACAGGGGGCACTCCTCATTGACAGCAGGCACTTCCCATTGACAGGGGACACTCCTCATTGGCAGGAAGCACTCCTCATTAACAGGGGGAACTCCTCATTGCCAGCAGGCACTACTCATGGACAGGGCAAACTCATTGAAAAGGGGCACTTCTCATTGACAGGGGGTACTCTTCATAGAAGGTGGGACACTTCTCATTGACAGAGGGCACTACTCATTGACGGGTGGGGGCACTCCTCATTGACGGGGGGCACTCCTCATTGACAGGGGTCAATCGTCATTGACGGGGGGCACTGCTCAATGATGGGGGACTCCTAATTTACCGCGGTCACTCCTCATTGACTGTGGGGCACTACTCATTTACAGAGATACTCCTCAATGACAGGGGGCACTCCTCATTGACAGGGGGCACTCCTCTTTGACAGGGGGCACTCCTCTTTGACGCGGGCAATCCTCATTGACAGAGGGCACTCCTAGTTGACAGCGGGCACTCCTCATTGACAGGGTGCTCTCCTGATTGACAGGGGGCACTCTTCTTTGACGCGGGCACTCCTCATTGACAGAGAGCACTCCTAGTTGACAGCGGGCACTCCTCATTGACAGGGGTCACTCCTCATTGACAGGGGGTACACCACATTGACAGGGGGCACTCCTCATTGACAGGGGGCACTCCTCATTGACGGGGTACTCCTCATTGACAGAGGGCACTCCTCATTGACAGCGGGCACTCCTCATTGACAGCGGGCACTCCTCGTTGACAGGGGACACCCCTCATTGACAGGGGGCAGTCCACATTGACGGGGGCACTCATAGTTGACAGCGGGCACTCCTCATTGACAGGGGGCACTCCGCATTGACAGGGGACGAAACCCATTGTCAGGGGGCACTCCTCATTGACAGAGGGCACTCCTCATTGACAGGGGGCACTCCTCATTGACAGGGGGCACTCCTCATTGACGGCGTGGGGCACTCCTTATTGACGGGGCCACTCCTCAATGACCGGGGTCACACTTCAGAGACGGGGGGGAGGCATTCCTCATTGACAGGGGGCACTCCTCATTGAAAGCGGGCACTTCTCGTTAACAGGGTGACTACTCATTGACCGGGGGGGGGCACTCCTTATTGACGGGGGGCACTCCTCATTGACAGGGGGCACTCTTCAGAGACGGGGGAGCACTCCTCATTGACAGGGGCACTTCACATTGACAGGGGGCCCATCTCATTGACAGGAGGCACTCCTCTTTGACGGAGTGGTTCACTCCTTATTGACGGGGGGGGCACTACTCATTGACGGGGGGCACTCATCATTGAAAGGGGGCTCTGTTCATTAACAGGGGGCACTCCTCATTGACAGGGGACACTCCTAATTGACAGGGGGTACTCCTCAACGACGAGGGTACACTTTATTGACGGGGGGACACCCTTCATTGACAGGGGACACTCCTCATTGACAGGGGTCATTCGTCATTGACGGGGGGGCACTGCTCAATGATGGGGGGGGCTCCTAATTTAGAGCGGTAACTCCTCATTAACGGTGGGGCACTTCTCATCTACAGGGTTACTCCTCTTTGACAGGGCGGGGGGCACTCCTCATTGACAGGGTTCACGCGTCATTGACAGGGGGCTCTCCAGATTGACAGGGTGCACTCCTCATTGACAGGGGTCACATCTCATTGACCGAGGGCACTCCTAGTTGACAGCGGGCACTCCTCGTTGACAGGGGGCACGCCTTATTGACAGGAGGTACCCCTCATTGACACGGGGCACTCCTCATCGACAGAGGGCACTCCTCATTGATAGAGGGCACTCCTCGTTGACAGGGTACACACCTCATTGACAGGGGGCTAACGTCATTGACAGGGGACACTCCTCATTTACAGGGTCACGCCTCATTTCCAGGGTTACTCCTCATTGCGGGGTGCACTTCTCATTGACGGGGCACTACCGATTGACAGAGGGCACTCATTGTTGATAGCGGGCACTCCTCATTGACATGGGGCCCACCGCAATGTCAGGGGGCAAAACCCATTGACAGGGTGCACTCCTTGTTGACAGGGGGCAGTCCACATTGACAGGGGGCACTCATAGTTGATAGCGGGCACTCGTCATTGACAGGGGGCACTCCGCATTGACAGGGGGCAATACCCATTGACACGGGGCACTCCTCATTGACAGGGGGCACTCCTCATTTACAGGGTCACGCATCATTTCCAGGGTTACTCCTCATTGCGGGGTGCACTTCTCATTGGCGGGGCACTACTGATTGACAGAGGGCACTCATTGTTGATAGCGGGCACTCCTCATTGACATGGGGCCCTCCGCATTGTCAGGGGGCAAAACCCATTGACAGGGCGCACTCCTTGTTTACAGGGGGCATTCCACATTGATAGGGGGCACTCATAGGTGATAGCGGGCACTCCTCATTGACAGGGGGCACTCCGCATTGACAGGGGGCAATACCCATTGACATGGGGCACTCCTCATTGACAGGGGGCACTCCTCATTGAAAGGGGGCACTCCTCATTGACAGCGGGCACTCCTCATTGAAAGGGGGCACTCCTCATTGACACGGAACACTCCTCATTGAACGGGGGCTCTCCTCATTGACAGGGGCACTGCCCATTGACAGGGGGAACTCCTCATTGACAGCGGGCACTTCCCATTGACAGGGGCACTCCTCATTGACGGGGGATGTGCTTTCCTTATTGACCGGGGGCACTTCTCATTGACAGGAGGCACTCCTCATTGACAGGTGGTACGCCTCATTGACAGGGGCCACTCCTCATTGACAGCAGGCACTCCTCATTGACAGGGGACACTCCTCATTGACAGCAGGCACTCCTCATTGACAGGGGACACTCCTCATTGACAGGAAACACACCTCATTAACAGGGGGCACTCCTCATTGACAGCAGGCACTCCTCATGGACAGGGCAAACTCATTGAAAATGGGCACTTCTCATTGACTGGGGGTACTCTTCATAGAAGTGGGGGCACTTCTCATTGACAGAGGGCACTACTCGTTGACGGGTGGGGGCACTCCTCATTGACGGGGGGCACTCCTCATTGACAGGGGTACACTTTATAGACGGGGGGCGCTCGTCATTGACAGGGGACAGTCCTCATTGACAGGGGTCATTCGTCATTGAAGGGGAGGACTGCTCAATGATGGGTGGGACTCCTAATTTACAGCGGTCACTCCACAATGATGTGGGGCACTCCTCAATTACAGGGTTACTCATCATTGAAAGGGGGCTCTCATCACTGACAGGGGGCACTCCTCACTGACGGAGGCACTCCTCATTGACAGAGGGCACTCCTATTTGACAGCTGGCACTCCTCATTGACAGGGTGCACTCCTCATTGACAGGGGGTACTCCTCATTGACAGGGTCCTCTCCTCATTGACAGGGGGGGTCTCCTCATTGACAGAGGGCACTCCTCATTTACAGGGGGTACTCCCCATTGGCGTTGGCACTCTGCATTGACAGGGTGCACTCCTCATTGACAGGGGGCAGTCCACATTGACGGGAGCACTCATAGTTAACAGCGGGCACGCCTCATTGACAGGGGGCACTCCGCATTGACAGGGGACGAAACCCATTGTCAGGGGGGACTTCTCATTGACAGAGGGCACTCCTCATTGACAGGGGGCACTTCTCATTCACAGGGGGCTCTCCTCATTGACGGCGTGGGTCACTCCTTATTGACGGGGCCACTCCTCATTGACCGGGGTCACACTTCAGAGACGGGTGGGGAGGCACTCCTCATTGACAGGGGGCACTCCTCTTTGACAGCGGGCATTTCTCGTTAACACGGGGACTACTCATTGACCGGGGGGGGCACTCCTTATTGACGGGGGGCACTCCTCATTGACAGGAGACACTCCTCATTGACAGGGTGTACTCCTCATTGACGGGGGTACACTTTATAGACGGGCGGACACCCCTCATTTACAGGGGGCCCTCTTCATTGACAGGGGGCACTTCTCATTGACAGGGGGCACTCCTCATTGACAGCAGACACTTCCCATTGACAGGGGACACTCCTCATTGACAGGAAGCACTCCTCATTAACAGGGGGAACTCCTCATTGCCAGCAGGCACTACTCATGGACAGGGCAAACTCATTGAAAAGGGGCACTTCTCATTGACAGGGGGTACTCTCCATTGAAGGGGGGGCACTTCTCATTGACAGAGGGCACTACTCATTGACGGGTGGGGGCACTCCTCATTGACGGGGGGCACTCCTCATTGACAGGGGTCAATCATCATTGACGGGGGGCACTGCTCAATGATGGGGGGACTCCTAATTTACAGCGGTCACTCCTCATTGACTGTGGGGCACTACTCATTTACAGAGATAGTCCTCATTGACAGGGGGCACTCCTCATTGACAGGGGGCACTCCTCTTTGACAGGGGGCACTCCTCTTTGACGCGGGCAATCCTCATTGACAGAGGGCACTCCTAGTTGACAGCGGGCACTCCTCATTGACAGGGTGCTCTCCTGATTGACAGGGGGCACTCCTCTTTGACGCGGGCACTCCTCATTGACAGAGAGCACTCCTAGTTGACAGCGGGCACTCCTCATTGACAGGGGGCACTCCTCATTGACAGGGGGTACACCACATTGACAGGGGGCACTCCTCATTGACAGGGGGCACTCCTCATTGACGGGGTACTCCTCATTGACAGAGGGCACTCCTCATTGACAGCGGGCACTCCTCATTGACAGCGGGCACTCCTCGTTGACAGGGGACACCCCTCATTGACAGGGGGCAGTCCACATTGACGGGGGCACTCATAGTTGACAGCGGGCACTCCTCATTGACAGGGGGCAGTCCGCATTGACAGGGGACGAAACCCATTGTCAGGGGGCACTCCTCATTGACAGAGGGCACTCCTCATTGACAGGGGGCACTCCTCATTGACAGGGGGCACTCCTCATTGACGGCGTGGGGCACTCCTTATTGACGGGGCCACTCCTCAATGACCGGGGTCACACTTCAGAGACGGGGGGGAGGCATTCCTCATTGACAGGGGCCACTCCTCATTGACAGCGGGCACTTCTCGTTAACAGGGGGACTACTCATTGACCGGGGGGGGCACTCCTTATTGACGGGGGGCACTCCTCATTGACAGGGGGCACTCTTCAGAGACGGGGGAGCACTCCTCATTGACAGGGGCACTTCACATTGACAGGGGGCCCATCTCATTGACAGGAGGCACTCCTCTTTGACGGAGTGGTTCACTCCTTATTGACGGGGGGGGCACTACTCATTGACGGGGGGCACTCATCATTGAAAGGGGGCTCTGTTCATTAACAGGGGGCACTCCTCATTGACAGGGGACACTCCTCATTGACAGGGGGTACTCCTCAACGACGAGGGTACACTTTATTGACGGGGGGACACCCTTCATTGTCAGGGGACACTCCTCATTGACAGGGGTCATTCGTCATTGACGGGGGGCACTGCTCAATGATGGGGGGGGCTCCTAATTTAGAGCGGTAACTCCTCATTAACGGTGGGGCACTTCTCATCTACAGGGTTACTCCTCTTTGACAGGGCGGGGGGCACTCCTCATTGACAGGGTTCACGCCTCATTGACAGGGGGCTCTCCAGATTGACAGGGTGCACTCCTCATTGACAGGGGTCACACCTCATTGACCGAGGGCACTCCTAGTTGACAGCGGGCACTCCTCGTTGACAGGGGGCACGCCTTATTGACAGGAGGTACCCCTCATTGACAGGGGGCACTCCTCATTGACTGGGTGCACTCCTCATTGACACGGGGCACTCCTCATCGACAGAGGGCACTCCTCATTGATAGAGGGCACTCCTCGTTGACAGGGTACACACCTCATTGACAGGGGGCTAACGTCATTGACAGGGGACACTCCTCATTTACAGGGTCACGCCTCATTTCCAGGGTTACTCCTCATTGCGGGGTGCACTTCTCATTGACGGGGCACTACCGATTGACAGAGGGCACTCATTGTTGATAGCGGGCACTCCTCATTGACATGGGGCCCACCGCAATGTCAGGGGGCAAAACCCATTGACAGGGTGCACTCCTTGTTGACAGGGGGCAGTCCACATTGACAGGGGGCACTCATAGTTGATAGCGGGCACTCGTCATTGACAGGGGGCACTCCGCATTGACAGGGGGCAATACCCATTGACACGGGGCACTCCTCATTGACAGGGGGCACTCCTCATTTACAGGGTCACGCATCATTTCCAGGGTTACTCCTCATTGCGGGGTGCACTTCTCATTGGCGGGGCACTACTGATTGACAGAGGGCACTCATTGTTGATAGCGGGCACTCCTCATTGACATGGGGCCCTCCGCATTGTCAGGGGGCAAAACCCATTGACAGGGTGCACTCCTTGTTTACAGGGGGCATTCCACATTGATAGGGGGCACTCATAGGTGATAGCGGGCACTCCTCATTGACAGGGGGCACTCCGCATTGACAGGGGGCAATACCCATTGACATGGGGCACTCCTCATTGACAGGGGGCACTCCTCATTGAAAGGGGGCACTCCTCATTGACAGCGGGCACTCCTCATTGAAAGGGGGCACTCCTCATTGACACGGAACACTCCTCATTGAACGGGGGCTCTCCTCATTGACAGGGGCACTGCCCATTGACAGGGGGAACTCCTCATTGACAGCGGGCACTTCCCATTGACAGGGGCACTCCTCATTGACGGGGGATGTGCTTTCCTTATTGACCGGGGGCACTTCTCATTGACAGGAGGCACTCCTCATTGACAGGTGGTACGCCTCATTGACAGGGGCCACTCCTCATTGACAGCAGGCACTCCTCATTGACAGGGGACACTCCTCATTGACAGCAGGCACTCCTCATTGACAGGGGACACTCCTCATTGACAGGAAACACACCTCATTAACAGGGGGCACTCCTCATTGACAGCAGGCACTCCTCATGGACAGGGCAAACTCATTGAAAATGGGCACTTCTCATTGACTGGGGGTACTCTTCATAGAAGTGGGGGCACTTCTCATTGACAGAGGGCACTACTCGTTGACGGGTGGGGGCACTCCTCATTGACGGGGGGCACTCCTCATTGACAGGGGTACACTTTATAGACGGGGGGCGCTCGTCATTGACAGGGGACAGTCCTCATTGACAGGGGTCATTCGTCATTGAAGGGGAGGACTGCTCAATGATGGGTGTGACTCCTAATTTACAGCGGTCACTCCACATTGATGTGGGGCACTCCTCAATTACAGGGTTACTCATCATTGAAAGGGGGCTCTCATCACTGACAGGGGGCACTCCTCACTGACGGAGGCTCTCCTCATTGACAGAGGGCACTCCTATTTGACAGCTGGCACTCCTCATTGACAGGGTGCACTCCTCATTGACAGGGGGTACTCCTCATTGACAGGGTCCTCTCCTCATTGACAGGGGGGTCTCCTCATTGACAGAGGGCACTCCTCATTTACAGGGGGTACTCCCCATTGGCGTTGGCACTCTGCATTGACAGGGTGCACTCCTCATTGACAGGGGGCAGTCCACATTGACGGGAGCACTCATAGTTAACAGCGGGCACGCCTCATTGACAGGGGGCACTCCGCATTGACAGGGGACGAAACCCATTGTCAGGGGGGACTTCTCATTGACAGAGGGCACTCCTCATTGACAGGGGGCACTTCTCATTCACAGGGGGCTCTCCTCATTGACGGCGTGGGTCACTCCTTATTGACGGGGCCACTCCTCATTGACCGGGGTCACACTTCAGAGACGGGTGGGGAGGCACTCCTCATTGACAGGGGGCACTCCTCTTTGACAGCGGGCATTTCTCGTTAACACGGGGACTACTCATTGACCGGGGGGGGCACTCCTTATTGACGGGGGGCACTCCTCATTGACAGGGGACACTCCTCATTGACAGGGTGTACTCCTCATTGACGGGGGTACACTTTATAGACGGGCGGACACCCCTCATTTACAGGGGGCCCTCTTCATTGACAGGGGGCACTTCTGATTGACAGGGGGCACTCCTCATTGACAGCAGACACTTCCCATTGACAGGGGACACTCCTCATTGACAGGAAGCACTCCTCATTAACAGGGGGAACTCCTCATTGCCAGCAGGCACTACTCATGGACAGGGCAAACTCATTGAAAAGGGGCACTTCTCATTGACAGGGGGTACTCTCCATTGAAGGGGGGGCACTTCTCATTGACAGAGGGCACTACTCATTGACGGGTGGGGGCACTCCTCATTGACGGGGGGCACTCCTCATTGACAGGGGTCAATCATCATTGACGGGGGGCACTGCTCAATGATGGGGGGACTCCTAATTTACAGCGGTCACTCCTCATTGACTGTGGGGCACTACTCATTTACAGAGATAGTCCTCATTGACAGGGGGCACTCCTCATTGACAGGGGGCACTCCTCTTTGACAGGGGGCACTCCTCTTTGACGCGGGCAATCCTCATTGACAGAGGGCACTCCTAGTTGACAGCGGGCACTCCTCATTGACAGGGTGCTCTCCTGATTGACAGGGGGCACTCCTCTTTGACGCGGGCACTCCTCATTGACAGAGAGCACTCCTAGTTGACAGCGGGCACTCCTCATTGACAGGGGGCACTCCTCATTGACAGGGGGTACACCACATTGACAGGGGGCACTCCTCATTGACAGGGGGCACTCCTCATTGACGGGGTACTCCTCATTGACAGAGGGCACTCCTCATTGACAGCGGGCACTCCTCATTGACAGCGGGCACTCCTCGTTGACAGGGGACACCCCTCATTGACAGGGGGCAGTCCACATTGACGGGGGCACTCATAGTTGACAGCGGGCACTCCTCATTGACAGGGGGCAGTCCGCATTGACAGGGGACGAAACCCATTGTCAGGGGGCACTCCTCATTGACAGAGGGCACTCCTCATTGACAGGGGGCACTCCTCATTGACAGGGGGCACTCCTCATTGACGGCGTGGGGCACTCCTTATTGACGGGGCCACTCCTCAATGACCGGGGTCACACTTCAGAGACGGGGGGGAGGCATTCCTCATTGACAGGGGCCACTCCTCATTGACAGCGGGCACTTCTCGTTAACAGGGGGACTACTCATTGACCGGGGGGGGCACTCCTTATTGACGGGGGGCACTCCTCATTGACAGGGGGCACTCTTCAGAGACGGGGGAGCACTCCTCATTGACAGGGGCACTTCACATTGACAGGGGGCCCATCTCATTGACAGGAGGCACTCCTCTTTGACGGAGTGGTTCACTCCTTATTGACGGGGGGGGCACTACTCATTGACGGGGGGCACTCATCATTGAAAGGGGGCTCTGTTCATTAACAGGGGGCACTCCTCATTGACAGGGGACACTCCTCATTGACAGGGGGTACTCCTCAACGACGAGGGTACACTTTATTGACGGGGGGACACCCTTCATTGTCAGGGGACACTCCTCATTGACAGGGGTCATTCGTCATTGACGGGGGGCACTGCTCAATGATGGGGGGGGCTCCTAATTTAGAGCGGTAACTCCTCATTAACGGTGGGGCACTTCTCATCTACAGGGTTACTCCTCTTTGACAGGGCGGGGGGCACTCCTCATTGACAGGGTTCACGCCTCATTGACAGGGGGCTCTCCAGATTGACAGGGTGCACTCCTCATTGACAGGGGTCACACCTCATTGACCGAGGGCACTCCTAGTTGACAGCGGGCACTCCTCGTTGACAGGGGGCACGCCTTATTGACAGGAGGTACCCCTCATTGACAGGGGGCACTCCTCATTGACTGGGTGCACTCCTCATTGACACGGGGCACTCCTCATCGACAGAGGGCACTCCTCATTGATAGAGGGCACTCCTCGTTGACAGGGGACACACCTCATTGACAGGGGGCACACGTCATTGACAGGGGACACTCCTCATTTACAGGGTCACGCCTCATTTCCAGGGTTACTCCTCATTGCGGGGTGCACTTCTCATTGACGGGGCACTACTGATTGACAGAGGGCACTCATTGTTGATAGCGGGCACTCCTCATTGACATGGGGCCCTCCGCAATGTCAGGGGGCAAAACCCATTGACAGGGTGCACTCCTTGTTGACAGGGGGCAGTCCACATTGACAGGGGGCACTCATAGTTGATAGCGGGCACTCGTCATTGACAGGGGGCACTCCGCATTGACAGGGGGCAATACCCATTGACACGGGGCACTCCTCATTGACAGGAGGCACTCCTCATTTACAGGGTCACGCATCATTTCCAGGGTTACTCCTCATTGCGGGGTGCACTTCCCATTGACGGGGCACTACTGATTGACAGAGGGCACTCATTGTTGATAGCGGGCACTCCTCATTGACATGGGGCCCTCCGCATTGTCAGGGGGCAAAACCCATTGACAGGGTGCACTCCTTGTTGACAGGGGGCAGTCCATATTGATAGGGGGCACTCATAGTTGATAGCGGGCACTCCTCATTGACAGGGGGCACTCCGCAGTGACAGGGGGCAATACCCATTGACATGGGGCACTCCTCATTGACAGGGGGCACTCCTCATTGAAAGGGGGCACTCCTCATTGACAGCGGGCACTCCTCATTGAAAGGGGGCACTCCTCATTGACACGGAACACTCCTCATTGAACGGGGGCTGTTCTCATTGACGGAGCACTACACATTGACAGAGGGCACTCATTGTTGATAGCGGGCAGTACTGATTGACATGGGGCCCTCCGCATTGACTGGGGGCAAAACCCATTGACAGTGTGCACTCCTCATTGACAGGGGGCAGTCCACATTGACAGGGGGCCCTCATAGTTGATAGCGGGCACACCTCATTGACAGGGGGAACTCCGCATTGACAGGGGGCAATACCTATTGACACGGGGCACTTCTCATTGACAGGAGGCACTCCTCATTGACAGGGGGCACTCCTCATTGACAGTGGGTACTCCACATTGACAGGGGCACTGCTTATTGACAGGGGGCACACCTCATTGAGAGCGGGCACTTCTCATTGACGGGGGCACTCCTCATTGACGGGGGGGGGTGCACTCTTTATTGACCGGGGGCACTTCTCATTGACAGGGGGCACTCCTCATTGACAGGGGGTACTCCTCATTGACGGGGGGCACTACTGATTGATGGGGGGTATCCACATTGACAGGGGGCACTCCTCATTGAAGGGGGTACTCCTCATTGGCGTGGGCACTCCTCATTGACAGGGGGTCCACTTGATAGGCGGGGGAAGCTCCTCATTGAGATGGGACACACCTCATTGACAGGGTTCATTCGTCATTGACGGGGCGCACTGCTCAATGATGGGGGGACTCCTAATTTACAGCGGTCACTTCTCATTGACAGTGGGGCACTCCTAATTTACAGGGTTACTCCTCATTGACAAGGGGGCTCTCCTCATTGATAGGGGGGACTCCTCATTGACAGGGGGCACTCGTATGTGACAGAGGGCACTCCGAGTTGACAGTGGGCACTCCTCATTGACAGGGGGTACACCTCATTGACAGGGGGCACTCCTCATTGACGGGGGCACTTCTCATTGACAGGGGGCACTCCTAATTGACATAGGGCACTCCTCATTGACAGTGGGCACTCCTCATTGACAGCGGGCACTCCTCGTTGACAGGGGACACCCCTCATTGACAGGGGGCAGTCCACATTGACGGGGGCACTCATAGTTGACAGCGGGCACTCCGCATTGACAGGGGACGAAACCCATTGACAGGGGGCACTCCTCATTGTCAGAGGGCACTCCTCATTGACGGGGGGCACTCCTCATTGACAGGGGGCACACCTCATTGACGGCGTGGGGCACTCCTTATTGACGGGGCCACTCCTCATTGACCGGGGTCACACTTCAGAGGCGGGGGGGGGGAAGGCAATCCTCATTGACAGCGGGCACTCCTCATTGACAGGGGGCTCTCCTCATTGACATAGGGCACTCCTCATTGACAGTGGGCACTCCTCATTGACAGCGGGCACTCCTCGTTGACAGGGGACAGCCCTCATTGACAGGGGGCAGTCCACATTGACGGGGGCACTCATAGTTGACAGCGGGCACTCCGCATTGACAGGGGACGAAACCCATTGACAGGGGGCACTCCTCATTGTTAGAGGGCACTCCTCATTGACGGGGGGCACTCCTCATTGACAGGGGGCACTCCTCATTGACGGCGTGGGGCACTCCTTATTGACGGGGCCACTCCTCATTGACCGGGGTCACACTTCAGAGGCGGGTGGGCAGGCACTCCTCATTGACAGGGGGCACTCATCATTGACAGCGGGCACTTCTCGTTAACAGTGGGGACTACTCATTGACCGGGGGGTGGGGCTCTCCTTATTGACGGGGGGCACTCCTCATTGACAGGGGGCACTCTTCAGAGACGGGGGGGCACTCCTCATTGACAGGGGGCACTCCACATTGACAGGGGGCCCATCTCATTGACAGGAGGCACTCCTCTTTGACGGTGTGGTTCACTACATATTGACGAGGAGGGGGGCAATACTCATTGACGGGGGGCACTTATCATTGACAGGGGGCTCTCCTCATTAACAGGAGGCACTCCTCATTGACAGGGGGCACTCCTCATTGACAGGGGGATCTCCTCATTGACAGGGGGTGCACTTTATAGACGGGGGGACACTCCTCATTGACAGGGGACACTCCTCATTGACAGGGGTCATTCGTCATTGACGGGGGGCACTGCTCAACGATGGGGGGGGGGGGGCTCCTAACTTAGAGCGGTCACTCCTCATTGACGGTGGGGCACTCCTCATCCACAGGGTTACTCCTCTTTGACAGGGCGGGGGCACTCCTCATTGACTGGGGTCACTCCTCATTGACAGAGGGCATTCCGAGTTGTCAGCGGGCACTCCTCGTTGACAGGGGGCACGCCTCATTGACAGGGGGTACCCCTCTTTGACAGGGGGCAGTCCTCATTGACTGGGTGCACTCCTCATTGACACGGGGCACTCCTCATTGACAGAGGGCACTCCTCATTGATAGAGGGCACTCCTCGTTGACAGGGGACACACCTCATTGACAGGGGGCACACGTCATTGACACGGGACACGCCTCATTTACAGGGTCACGCCTCATTTCCAGGGTTACTCCTCATTGCGGGGTGCACTTCTCATTGACGGGGCACTACTGATTGACAGAGGGCACTCATTGTTGATAGCGCCCACTCCTCATTGACATGGGACCCTCCGCATTGACAGCGGGCAAAACCCATTGACAGGGTGCACTCCTTGTTGACAGGGGGCAGTCCACATTGACAGGGGGCACTCATAGTTGATAGCGGGCAGTCCTCATTGACAGGGGGCACTCCTCATGGATAGGGGGCACTCCTCATTGACAGGGAGCACTCGTCATGGACACGGGGCACTCCTCATCGACAGCGGGCACTCCTCATTGACAGGGGGCACTCCTCATTGATAGGGGGCACTCCGCATTGACACGGCGCAATACCCATTGACACGGGGCACTCCTCATTGACAGGGGGCACTCCTCATTGACAGGGGGCACTCCACATTGACGGGCGCAATACCCATTGACACGGGGTACTCCTCATTGACGGAGGGCACTCCTCATTGATGGGGGGTCTCCTCATTGACAGGGGGCACTCCCCATTGACAGGGGGTACTCCTCATTGGCGTGGGCACTCCTCATTGACAGGGGGTCCACTTTATAGGCGGGGGAAGCTCCTCATTGAGAGGGGACACACCTCATTGACAGGGTTCATTCGTCATTGACGGGGGGCACTGCTCAATGATGGGGGGACTCCAAATTTGCAGCGGTCACTCCTCATTGACAGTGGGGCACTCCTAATTTACAGGGTTACTCCTCATTGACAAGGGGGCTCTACTCATTGATAGGGGGCACTCCTCATTGACAGAGGGCACTCCTCATTGTCAGTGGGCGCTCCTCATTGATAGCGGGCACTCCTCGTTGACTGGGGGCACCCCTCATTGACAGGGGGCAGTCCACATTGACGGGGGCACTCATAGTTGACAGCGGGGTCTCCGCATTGACAGGGGACAAACCCATTGACAGGGGGCACTCCTCATTGTCAGAGGGCACTCCTCATTGACGGGGGGCACTCCTCATTGACAGGGGGCACTCCTCATTGACGGCGTGGGGCACTCCTTATTGACGGGGCCACTCCTCATTGACCGGGGTCACACTTCAGAGGCGGGTGGGCAGGCACTCCTCATTGACAGGGGGCACTCCTCATTGACAGCGGTCACTTCTCGTTAACAGGGGGGACTACTCATTGACCGGGGGGGGGGGCTCTCCTTATTGACGGGGGGCACTCCTCATTGACAGGGGGCCCATCTCATTGACAGGAGGCACTCCTCTTTGACGGGGTGGTTCACTCAATATTGACGAGGAGGGGGGCACTACTCATTGACGGGTGGCACTCATCATTGACAGGGGGCTCTCCTCATTAACAGGAGGCACTCCTCATTGACAGGGGGCACTCCTCATTGACGGGGGAACTCCTCATTGACAGGGGATGCACTTTATAGACGGGGGGACACTCCTCATTAACAGGGGACACTCCTCATTGACATGGGTCATTCGTCATTGACGGGGGGCACTGCTCAACGATGGGGGGGGGGGGCTCCTAATTTAGAGCGGTCACTCCTCATTGACGGTGGGGCACTCCTCATCCAGAGGGTTACTCCTCTTTGACAGGGCGGGGGCACTCCTCATTGACAGGGGTCACTCCGAGTTGTCAGCGGGCACTCCTCGTTGACAGGGGGCACGCCTCATTGACAGGGGGTCCCCCTCTTTGACAGGGGGCGCTCCTCATTGACTGGGGCACTCCTCATTGACACGGGGCACTCCTCATTGACAGAGAGCACTCCTCATTGATAGAGGGCACTCCTCGTTGACAGGGGGCACACCTCATTGACAGGAGGCACACGTCATTGACACGGGACACGCCTCATTTACAGGGTCACGCCTCATTTCCAGGGTTACTCCTCATTGCGGGGTGCACTTCTCATTGACGGGGCACTACTGATTGACAGAGGGCACTCATTGTTGATAGCGCCCACTCCTCATTGACATGGGACCCTCCGCATTGACAGCGGGCAAAACCCATTGACAGGGTGCACTCCTTGTTGACAGGGGGCAGTCCACATTGACAGGGGGCACTCCTCATTGATAGGGGGCACTCCTATTGACAGGGAGTACTCGCCATGGACACGGGGCGCTCCTCATAGACAGCGGGCACTCCTCATTGACAGGGGGCACTCCTCATTGATAGGGGGCACTCTTCATTGACAGGGCGCAATACCCATTGACACGGGGCACTCCTCATTGACAGGGGGCACTCCTCATTGATAGGGGGCACTCCTCATTGATAGGGGGCACTCCTCATTGACAGGGCGCAATACCCATTGACACGGGGCACTCCTCATTGACAGGGGGCACTCCTCATTGACAGGGGGTACTCCTCATTGACGGGGGGCACTCCTCATTGATGGGGGGTCTCCTCCTTGACAGGGGGCACTCCCCATTGACAGGGGGTACTCCTCATTGGCGTGGGCACTCCTCATTGACAGGGGGTCCACTTTATTGGCGGGGGAAGCTCCTCATTGAGAGGGGACACACCTCATTGACAGGGTTCATTCGTCATTGACGGGGCGCACTGCTCAATGATGGGGGGGACTCCAAATTTGCAGCGGTCACTCCTCAGTGACAGTGGGGCACTCCTAATTTACAGGGTTACTCCTCATTGACAAGGGGGCACTACTCATTGATAGGGGGCGCTCCTCATTGACAGCGGACACCCCTCATTGACAGGGGGCAGTCCACATTGACGGGGGCACTCATAGTTGACAGCGGGCACTCCGAATTGACAGGGGACGAAACTCATTGACAGGGGGCACTCCTCATTGTCAGAGGACACTCCTCATTGACGGGGGGCACTCCTCATTGACAGCGGGCACTTCTCGTTAACAGGGGGGACTACTCATTGACCGGGGGGGGGCTCTCCTTATTGACGGGGGGCACTCCTCATTGACAGGGGGCACTCTTCAGAGACGGGGGGGCACTCCTCCTTGTCAGAGGGCACTCCTCATTGACGGGGGGCACTCCTCATTGACAGGGGGCACTCCTCATTGACGGCGTGGGGCACTCCTTATTGACGGGGCCACTCCTCATTGACCGGGGTCACACTTTAGAGGCGGGTGGGCAGGCACTCCTCATTGACAGGGGGCACTCATCATTGACAGCGGGCACTTCTCGTTAACAGTGGGGACTACTCATTGACCGGGGGGGGGTGGGGCTTTCCTTATTGACGGGGGGCACTCCTCATTGACAGGGGGCACTCTTCAGAGACGGGGGGGCACTCCTCATTGACAGGGGGCACTCCACATTGACAGGGGGCCCATCTCATTGACAGGAGGCACTCCTCTTTGACGGTGTGGTTCACTCCATATTGACGAGGAGGGGGGCAATACTCATTGACGGGGGGCACTTATCATTGACAGGTGGCTCTCCTCATTAACAGGAGGCACTCCTCATTGACAGGGGGCACTCCTCATTGACAGGGGGAACTCCTCATTGACAGGGGGTGCACTTTATAGACGGGGGGACACTCCTCATTGACAGGGGACACTCCTCATTGACAGGGGTCATTCGTCATTGACGGGGGGCACTGCTCAACGATGGCGGGGTGGGGGGGCTCCTAACTTAGAGCGGTCACTCCTCATTGACGGTGGGGCACTCCTCATCCACAGGGTTACTCCTCTTTGACAGGGCGGGGGGCATTCCTCATTGACTGGGGTCACTCCTCATTGACAGAGGGCATTCCGAGTTGTCAGCGGGCACTCCTCGTTGACAGGGGGCACGCCTCATTGACAGGGGGTACCCCTCTTTGACAGGGGGCACTCCTCATTGACTGGGGGCACTCCTCATTGACACGGGGCACTCCTCATTGACAGAGGGCACTCCTCATTGATAGAGGGCACTCCTCGTTGACAGGGGACACACCTCATTGACAGGGGGCACACGTCATTGACACGGGACACGCCTCATTTACAGGGTCACGCCTCATTTCCAGGGTTACTCCTCATTGCGGGGTGCACTTCTCATTGACGGGGCACTACTGATTGACAGAGGGCACTCATTGTTGATAGCGCCCACTCCTCATTGACATGGGACCCTCCGCATTGACAGCGGGCAAAACCCATTGACAGGGTGCACTCCTTGTTGACAGGGGGCAGTCCACATTGACAGGGGGCACTCATAGTTGATAGCGGGCAGTCCTCATTGACAGGGGGCACTCCTCATTGATAGGGGGCACTCCTCATTGACAGGGAGCACTCGTCATGGACACGGGGCACTCCTCATCGACAGCGGGCACTCCTCATTGACAGGGGGCACTCCTCATTGATAGGGGGCACTCCGCATTGACACGGCGCAAAACCCATTGACACGGGGCACTCCTCATTGACAGGGGGCACTCCTCATTGACAGGGGGCACTCCACATTGACGGGCGCAATACCCATTGACACGGGGTACTCCTCATTGACGGAGGGGACTCCTCATTGATGGGGGGTCTCCTCATTGACAGGTGGCACTCCACATTGACAGGGGGTACTCCTCATTGGCGTGGGCACTCCTCATTGACAGGGTGTCCACTTTATAGGCGGGGGAAGCTCCTCATTGAGAGGGGACACACCTCATTGACAGGGTTCATTCGTCATTGACGGGGGGCACTGCTCAATGATGGGGGGATTCCAAATTTGCAGCGGTCACTCCTCAGTGACAGTGGGGCACTCCTAATTTACAGGGTTACTCCTCATTGACAAGGGGGCTCTACTCATTGATAGGGGGCACTCCTCATTGACAGAGGGCACTCCTCATTGTCAGTGGGCACTCCTCATTGACGGGGGGCACTCCTCATTGACAGGGGGCACTCCTCATTGACGGCGTGGGGCACTCCTTATTGACGGGGCCACTCCTCATTGACCGGGGTCACACTTCAGAGGCGGGTGGGCAGGCACTCCACATTGACAGGGGGCACTCCTCATTGACAGCGGTCCCTTCTCGTTAACAGAGGGGACTACTCATTGACCGGGGTGGGGGGGGGGCTCTCCTGATTGACGGGGGGCACTCCTCATTTACAGGGGGCCCATCTCATTGACAGGAGGCACTCCTCTTTGACGGGGTGGTTCACTCAATATTGACGAGGAGGGGGGCACTACTCATTGACGGGTGGCACTCATCATTGACAGGGGGCTCTCCTCATTAACAGGAGGCACTCCTCATTGACAGGGGGCACTCCTCATTGACGGGGGAACTCCTCATTGACAGGGGATGCACTTTATAGACGGGGGGACACTCCTCATTGACAGGGGTCATTCGTCATTGACGGGGGGCACTGCTCAACGATGGGGGGGGGGGCTCCTAATTTAGAGCGGTCACTCCTCATTGACGGTGGGGCACTCCTCATCCAGAGGGTTACTCCTCTTTGACAGGGCGGGGGGCACTCCTCATTGACAGGGGTGACTCCGAGTTGTCAGCTGGCACTCCTCTTTGACAGGGGGCACGCCTCATTGACAGGGGGTACCCCTCTTTGACAGGGGGCGCTCCTCATTGACTGGGGCACTCCTCATTGACACGGGGCACTCCTCATTGACAGAGAGCACTCCTCATTGATAGAGGGCACTCCTCTTTGACAGGGGACACACCTCATTGACAGGAGGCACACGTCATTGACACGGGACACGCCTCATTTACAGGGTCACGCTCATTTCCAGGGTTACTCCTCATTGCGGGGTGCACTTCTCATTGACGGGGCACTACTGATTGACAGAGGGCACTCATTGTTGATAGCGCCCACTCCTCATTGACATGGGACCCTCCGCATTGAAAGCGGGCAAAACCCATTGACAGGGTGCACTCCTTGTTGACAGGGGGCAGTCCACATTGACAGGGGGCACTCCTCATTGATAGGGGGCACTCCTCATTGACAGGGAGCACTCGCCATGGACACGGGGCGCTCCTCATAGACAGCGGGCACTCCTCATTGACAGGGGGCACTCCTCATTGATAGGGGGCACTCTTCATTGACAGGGCGCAATACCCATTGACACGGGGCACTCCTCATTGACAGGGGGCACTCCTCATTGATAGGGGGCACTCCTCATTGATAGGGGGCACTCCTCATTGACAGGGCGCAATACCCATTGACACGGGGCACTCCTCATTGACAGGGGGCACTCCTCATTGACAGGGGGTACTCCTCATTGACGGGGGCACTCCTCATTGATGGGGGGTCTCCTCCTTGACAGGGGGCACTCCCCATTGACAGGGGGTACTCCTCATTGGCGTGGGCACTCCTCATTGACAGGGGGTCCACTTTATAGGCGGGGGAAGCTCCTCATTGAGAGGAGACACACCTCATTGACAGGGTTCATTCGTCATTGACGGGGCGCACTGCTCAATGATGGGGGGGACTCCAAATTTGCAGCGGTCACTCCTCAGTGACAGTGGGGCACTCCTAATTTACAGGGTTACTCCTCATTGACAAGGGGGCACTACTCATTGATAGGGGGCGCTCCTCATTGACAGGGGACACCCCTCATTGACAGGGGGCAGTCCACATTGACGGGGGCACTCATAGTTGACAGCGGGCACTCCGCATTGACAGGGGACGAAACCCATTGACAGGGGGCACTCCTCATTGTCAGAGGGCACTCCTCATTGACGGGGGGCACTCCTCATTGACAGGGGGCACTCCTCATTGACAGCGGGCACTTCTCGTTAACAGGGGCGACTACTCATTGACCGGGGGGGGGGCTCTCCTTATTGACGGGGGGCACTCCTCATTGACAGGGGGCACTCTTCAGAGACGGGGGGGCACTCCTCATTGACAGGGGGCACTCCACATTGACAGGGGGCCCATCTCATTGACAGGAGGCACTCCTGTTTGACGGTGTGGTTCACTCCATATTGACGAGGAGGGGGGCAATACTCATTGACGGGGGGCACTCATCATTGACAGGGGGCTCTCCTCATTAACAGGAGGCACTCCTCATTGACAGGGGGCACTCCTCATTGACAGAGGGAACTCCTCATTGACAGGGGGTGCACTTTATAGACGGGGGGACACTCCTCATTGACAGGGGACACTCCTCATTGACAGGGGTCATTCGTCATTGACGGGGGGCACTGCTCAACGATGGGGGGGGGGGCTCCTAACTTAGAGCGGTCACTCCTCATTGACGGTGGGGCACTCCTCATCCACAGGGTTACTCCTCTTTGACAGGGCGGGGGGCACTCCTCATTGACTGGGGTCACTCCTCCTTGACAGAGGGCATTCCGAGTTGTCAGCGGGCACTCCTCGTTGACAGGGGGCACGCCTCATTGACAGGGGGTACCCCTCTTTGACAGGGGGCACTCCTCATTGACTGGGGGCACTCCTCATTGACACGGGGCACTCCTCATTGACAGAGGGCACTCCTCATTGATAGAGGGCACTCCTCGTTGACAGGGGACACACCTCATTGACAGGGGGCACACGTCATTGACACGGGACACGCCTCATTTACAGGGTCACGCCTCATTTCCAGGGTTACTCCTCATTGCGGGGTGCACTTCTCATTGACGGGGCACTACTGATTGACAGAGGGCACTCATTGTTGATAGCGCCCACTCCTCATTGACATGGGACCCTCCGCATTGACAGCGGGCAAAACCCATTGACAGGGTGCACTCCTTGTTGACAGGGGGCAGTCCACATTGACAGGGGGCACTCATAGTTGATAGCGGGCAGTCCTCATTGACAGGGGGCACTCCTCATTGATGGCGGGCACTCCTCATTGACAGGGAGCACTCGTCATGGACACGGGGCACTCCTCATCGACAGCGGGCACTCCTCATTGACAGGGGGCACTCTTCATTGATAGGGGGCACTCCGCATTGACACGGCGCAAAACCCATTGACACGGGGCACTCCTCATTGACAGGGGGCACTCCTCATTGACAGGGGGCACTCCACATTGACGGGCGCAATACCCATTGACACGGGGTACTCCTCATTGACGGAGGGCACTCCTCATTGATGGGGGGTCTCCTCATTGACAGGGGGCACTCCCCATTGACAGGGGGTACTCCTCATTGGCGTGGGCACACCTCATTGACAGGGGGTCCACTTTATAGGCGGGGGAAGCTCCTCATTGAGAGGGGACACACCTCATTGACAGGGTTCATTCGTCATTGACGGGGGGCACTGCTCAATGATGGGGGGACTCCAAATTTGCAGCGGTCACTCCTCATTGACAGTGGGGCACTCCTAATTTACAGGGTTACTCCTCATTGACAAGGGGGCTCTACTCATTGATAGGGGGCACTCCTCATTGACAGAGGGCACTCCTCATTGTCAGTGGGCGCTCCTCATTGATAGCGGGCACTCCTCGTTGACTGGGGACACCCCTCATTGACAGGGGGCAGTCCACATTGACGGGGGCACTCATAGTTGACAGCGGGCTCTCCGCATTGACAGGGGACGAAACCCATTGACAGGGGGCACTCCTCATTGTCAGAGGGCACTCCTCATTGACGGGGGGCACTCCTCATTGACAGGGGGCACTCCTCATTGACGGCGTGGGGCACTCCTTATTGACGGGGCCACTCCTCATTGACCGGGGTCACACTTCAGAGGCGGGTGGGCAGGCACTCCACATTGACAGGGGGCACTCCTCATTGACAGCGGTACCTTCTCGTTAACAGGGGGGACTACTCATTGACCGGGGGGGGGGCTCTCCTTATTGACGGGGGGCACTCCTCATTGACAGGGGGCTCATCTCATTGACAGGAGGCACTCCTCTTTGACGGGGTGGTTCACTCAATATTGACGAGGAGGGGGGCACTACTCATTGACGGGTGGCACTCATCATTGACAGGGGGCTCTCCTCATTAACAGGAGGCACTCCTCATTGACAGGGGGCACTCCTCATTGACAGGGGGCACTCCTCATTGACGGGGGAACTCCTCATTGACAGGGGATGCACTTTATAGACGGGGGGACACTCCTCATTGACAGGGGACACTCCTCATTGACAGGGGTCATTCGTCATTGACGGGGGGCACTCCTCATTGATAGGGGGCACTCCGCATTGACACGGCGCAAAACCCATTGACACGGGCACTCCTCATTGACAGGGGGCACTCCTCATTGACAGGGGGCACTCCACATTGACGGGCGCAATACCCATTGACACGGGGTACTCCTCATTGACGGAGGGCACTCCTCATTGATGGGGGGTCTCCTCATTGACAGGGGGCACTCCCCATTGACAGGGGGTACTCCTCATTGGCGTGGGCACACCTCATTGACAGGGGGTCCACTTTATAGGCGGGGGAAGCCCCTCATTGAGAGGGGACACACCTCATTGACAGGGTTCATTCGTCATTGACGGGGGGCACTGCTCAATGATGGGGGGACTCCAAATTTGCAGCGGTCACTCCTCATTGACAGTGGGGCACTCCTAATTTACAGGGTTACTCCTCATTGACAAGGGGGCTCTACTCATTGATAGGGGGCACTCCTCATTGACAGAGGGCACTCCTCATTGTCAGTGGGCGCTCCTCATTGATAGCGGGCACTCCTCGTTGACTGGGGACACCCCTCATTGACAGGGGGCAGTCCACATTGACGGGGGCACTCATAGTTAACAGCGGGCTCTCCGCAATGACAGGGGACGAAACCCATTGACAGGGGGCACTCCTCATTGTCAGAGGGCACTCCTCATTGACGGGGGGCACTCCTCATTGACAGGGGGCACTCCTCATTGACGGCGTGGGGCACTCCTTATTGACGGGGCCACTCCTCATTGACCGGGGTCACACTTCAGAGGCGGGTGGGCAGGCACTCCACATTGACAGGGGGCACTCCTCATTGACAGCGGTCCCTTCTCGTTAACAGGGGGGACTACTCATTGACCGGGGGGGGGGGGCTCTCCTTATTGACGGGGGGCACTCCTCATTGACAGGGGGCCCATCTCATTGACAGGAGGCACTCCTCTTTGACGGGGTGGTTCACTCAATATTGACGAGGAGGGGGGCACTACTCATTGACGGGTGGCACTCATCATTGACAGGGGGCTCTCCTCATTAACAGGAGGCACTCCTCATTGACAGGGGGCACTCCTCATTGACGGGGGAACTCCTCATTGACAGGGGATGCACTTTATAGACGGGGGGACACTCCTCATTGACAGGGGACACTCCTCATTGACAGGGGTCATTCGTCATTGACGGGGGGCACTGCTCAACGATGGGGGGGGGGCTCCTAATTTAGAGCGGTCACTCCTCATTGACCGTGGGGCACTCCTCATCCAGAGGGTTACTCCTCTTTGACAGGGCGGGGGGCACTCCTCATTGACAGGGGTCACTCCGAGTTGTCAGCGGGCACTCCTCGTTGACAGGGGGCACGCCTCATTGACAGGGGGTACCCCTCTTTGACAGGGGGCGCTCCTCATTGACTGGGGCACTCCTCATTGACACGGGGCACTCCTCATTGACAGAGAGCACTCCTCATTGATAGAGGGCACTCCTCGTTGACAGGGGACACACCTCATTGACAGGGGGCACACGTCATTGACACGGGACACGCCTCATTTACAGGGTCACGCCTCATTTCCAGGGTTACTCCTCATTGCGGGGTGCACTTCTCATTGACGGGGCACTACTGATTGACAGAGGGCACTCATTGTTGATAGCGCCCACTCCTCATTGACATGGGACCCTCCGCATTGACAGCGGGCAAAACCCATTGACAGGGTGCACTCCTTGTTGACAGGGGGCAGTCCACATTGACAGGGGGCACTCCTCATTGATAGGGGGCACTCCTCATTGACAGGGAGCACTCGCCATGGACACGGGGCGCTCCTCATAGACAGCGGGCACTCCTCATTGACAGGGGGCACTCCTCATTGATAGGGGGCACTCCTCATTGATAGGGGGCACTCCTCATTGACAGGGCGCAATACCCATTGACACGGGGCACTCCTCATTGACAGGGGGCACTCCTCATTGACAGGGGGTACTCCTCATTGACGGGGGGCACTCCTCATTGATGGGGGGTCTCCTCCTTGACAGGGGGCACTCCCCATTGACAGGGGGTACTCCTCATTGGCGTGGGCACTCCTCATTGACAGGGGGTCCACTTTATAGGCGGGGGAAGCTCCTCATTGAGAGGGGACACACCTCATTGACAGGGTTCATTCGTCATTGACGGGGCGCACTGCTCAATGATGGGGGGGACTCCAAATTTGCAGCGGTCACTCCTCAGTGACAGTGGGACACTCCTAATTTACAGGGTTACTCCTCATTGACAAGGGGGCTCTACTCATTGATAGGGGGCGCTCCTCATTGACAGCGGGCACTCCTCGTTGACAGGGGACACCCCTCATTGACAGGGGGCAGTCCACATTGACGGGGGCACTCATAGTTGACAGCGGGCACTCCGCATTGACAGGGGACGAAACCCATTGACAGGGGGCACTCCTCATTGTCAGAGGGCACTCCTCATTGACGGGGGGCACTCCTCATTGACAGGGGGCACTCCTCATTGACGGCGTGGGGCACTCCTTATTGACGGGGCCACTCCTCATTGACGGGGGTCACACTTCACAGGCGGGGGGGGGTGGGCAAGCAATCCTCATTGACAGCGGGCACTCCTCATTGACAGGGGGCACTCTTCAGAGACGGGGGGGCATTCCTCATTGACAGGGGGCCCATCTCATTGACAGGAGGCACTCCTCTTTGACGGGTTGGTTCACTCCATATTGACGGGGGGGGCACTAATCATTGAAGGGGGCACTGATCATTGACAGGGGGCTCTCCTCATTAACAGGAGGCACTCCTCATTGACAGGGGGTGCACTTTGTACACGGCGGGACACTCCTCATTGACAGGAGACACTCCTCATTGACAGGGGTCATTCATCATTGACGGGGGGCACTGCTCAACGATGGGGGGAGGGCTCCGAATTTAGAGCGGTCACTCCTCATTGACGGTGGGGCACTCCTCAACTACAGGGTTACTCCTCTTTGACAGGGCGGGGGGCACTCCTCATTGACAGGGGTCACTCCTCATTGACAGAGGGCATTCCTAGTTGTCAGCGGGCACTCCCCGTTATAAGGGGGCACGCCTCATTGACAGGGGGGACCCCTCTTTGACAGGGGGCACTCCTCATTGACTGAGGGCACTCCTAGTTGACAGCGGGCACTCCTCATTGACAGGGGTCACTCCTCATTGACAGGGGGGAATCCTCATTGACAGGGGGTACTCCTCATTGACAGGGGGCACACCTCATTGACAGGGGGCACTCCGCATTGACAGAGGGCGCTCCTCATTGACAGCGGGCTCTCCTCATTGACAACGGGCACTCCTCGCTGACAGGGGACACCCCTCATTGATAGGGGGCAGTCCACATTGACGGAAGCACTCATAGTTGACAGCGGGCACTCCTCATTGACAGGGGGCACTCCGCATTGACAGGGGGCGAAACCAATTGACAGGGGGCACTCCTCATTGACAGCGGGCACTCCTCATTGACAGGGGGCAGTCCTTATTGATAGGGGGCACTCCTCATTGACGGCGTCTGACACTCCTTATTGGCGGGGCCACTCCTCATTGACCGGGGGAACTCCTCATTGAGAGCGGGCACTTCTCGTTAACAGGGGGATTACTCATTGATTGGGGGGGGGGGCACTCCTTATTGACGGGGGGCACTCCTCGTTGACAGGGGGCACTCTTCAGAGACGGGGGGTGGGCACTCCTCATTGACAGGGGGCGCTCCTCATTGACAGTGGGGCACTCCTAATTTACAGGGTTACTCCTCATTGACAAGGGGGCTCTACTCATTGATAGGGGGCACTCCTCATTGACAGAGGGCACTCCTCATTGTCAGTGGGCGCTCCTCATTGACAGCGGGCACTCCTCGTTGACTGGGGACACCCCTCATTGACAGGGGGCAGTCCACATTGACTGGGGCACTCATAGTTGACAGCGGGCACTCCGCATTGACAGGGGACGAAACCCATTGACAGGGGGTACTCCTCATTGACGGGGGGCACTCCTCATTGACAGGGGGCACTCCTCATTGACGGCGTGGGGCACTCCTTATTGACGGGGCCACTCCTCATTGACCGGGGTCACACTTCAGAGGCGGGTGGGCAGGCACTCCTCATTGACAGGGGGCACTCCTCATTGACAGCGGGCACTTCTCGTTAACAGGGGGGACTACTCATTGACCGGGGGGGGGGCTCTCCTTATTGACGGGGGGCACTCCACATTGACAGGGGCCCCATCTCATTGACAGGAGGCACTCCTCTTTGACGGGGTGGTTCACTCAATATTGACGAGGAGGGGGGCACTACTCATTGACGGGTGGCACTCATCATTGACAGGGGGCTCTCCTCATTAACAGGAGGCACTCCTCATTGACAGGGGGCACTCCTCATTGACGGGGGAACTCCTCATTTACAGGGGATGCACTTTATAGACGGGGGGACACTCCTCATTGACAGGGGACACTCCTCATTGACAGGGGTCATTCGTCATTGACAGGGGGCACTCTTCAGAGACGGGGGGCATTCCTCATTGACAGGGGGCCCATCTCATTGACAGGAGGCACTCCTCTTTGACGGGTTGGTTCACTCCATATTGACGGGGGGGCACTAATCATTGAAGGGGGCACTGATCATTGACAGGGGGCTCTCCTCATTAACAGGAGGCACTCCTCATTGACAGGGGGTGCACTTTGTACCCGAGGGGACACTCCTCATTGACAGGAGACACTCCTCATTGACAGGGGTCATTCATCATTGACGGGGGGCACTGCTCAACGATGGGGGGAGGGCTCCGAATTGAGAGCGGTCACTCCTCATTGACGGTGGGGCACTCCTCAACTACAGGGTTACTCCTCTTTGACAGGGCGGGGGGCACTCCTCATTGACAGGGGTCAGTCCTCATTGACAGAGGGCATTCCTAGTTGTCAGCGGGCACTCCCCGTTATAAGGGGGCACGCCTCATTGACAGGGGGGACCCCTCATTGACAGGGGGCACTCCTCATTGACTGAGGGCACTCCTAGTTGACAGCGGGCACTCCTCATTGACAGGGGTCACTCCTCATTGACAGGGGGGAATCCTCATTGACAGGGGGTACTCCTCATTGACAGGGGGCACACCTCATTGACAGGGGGCACTCCGCATTGACAGAGGGCGCTCCTCATTGACAGCGGGCTCTCCTCATTGACAACGGGCACTCCTCGCTGACAGGGGACACCCCTCATTGATAGGGGGCAGTCCACATTGACGGATGCACTCATAGTTGACAGCGGGCACTCCTCATTGACAGGGGGCACTTCGCATTGACAGGGGGCGAAACCAATTGACAGGGGGCACTCCTCATTGACAGCGGGCACTCCTCATTGACAGGGGGCAGTCCTTATTGATAGGGGGCACTCCTCATTGACGGCGTCTGACACTCCTTATTGGCGGGGCCACTCCTCATTGACCGGGGTTACACTTCAGAGACGGGGGGGGGGGGGGGGGAGCACTCCTCATTGACCGGGGGAACTCCTCATTGAGAGCGGGCACTTCTCGTTAACAGGGGGATTACTCAATGATTGGGGGGGGGGGGCACTCCTTATTGACGGGGGGCACTCCTCGTTGACAGGGGGCACTCTTCAGAGACGGGGGGTGGGCTCTCCTCATTGACAGGGGGCACTCCTCATTGACAGGGGGCACTCCTCATTGACAGGGGGCTCTCCTCATTGACAGGGGGTACTCCTCATTGGCAGGGGGTACACTTTATAGACGGGGGGACAATCCTCATTGACAGGGGACACTCCTCATTGAGAGGGGTCTTTTGAAATTGACGGGGGGCACTGCTCAATGATGGGGGGGCTCCTAATTTAGAGCGGTCACTCCTCATTGACGGTGGGCCACCCCTCATCTACAGGGTTACTCCTCATTGAAAAGGCGGGGGGCACTCCTCATTGACAGGGTTCACGCCTCATTGACAGGGGGCTCTCCTCACTGACAGAGGGCCCTCCGAGTTGCCAGCGGGCACTCCTCGTTGAAAGGGGGCACGCCTCATTGACAGGGTGTACCCCTCATTGACAGCGGGCACTTCAAATTGACAGGTGGCATTCCTGATTGACAGGGGCACGGCTCATTGTCAGGGGGCACTCATCATTGACAGCTGGGACTTCTCATTGACAGGGGGCCCTCCTCATTGACGGGGGAGGGGGGTGCACTCCTTATTGACCGGGGGCACTTCTCATTGACAGAGGGGCCTCCTCATTGACAGGGGGCAATCCTCGTTGACAGGGGGGTCTCCTCATTGACAGGGGGCAATCCTCATTGACAGGGGGCACTGCTCATTGACCGGGGGCATTCGTCATTGACGGGGGGCACTCCTCATTGACAGAAGGCTCTCATCATTGCCAGAGGGAACTCTTCATTTACAGGGATCACTCCTCATTGACAGAGATCACATCTCATTATCACGGGGCACTCCTCCTTGTCAGGGGACCCTCCGCATTTACAGGGGGCCCTCCTCATTGACAGCGGGCACTCCTCATTGACAGCAGGCATTCCTCTTTGACAGGGGACACTCCTCATTGACAGGAAGAACTCCTCATTAACGGGGGCACTCCTTCTTGCCAGCAGGTACTCCTCATGGACAGGGCAAACTCATTGACAAGGGGCACTTCACATTGACAGGGGGTACTTTTCATAGAAGGGTGTGCACTTCTTATTGACAGGGGGCACTACTCATTGAGGGGTGGAAGCACTCGTCATTGACGGGGGGCACTCCTCATTGACAGGGGGTACACTTTATAGACGGGTGGGCGCTCCTCATTGACAGGGGACACTCCTCATTGACAGGGGTCATTCGTCATTGACGGGCGGCACTGCTCAATGATGGGGGGGGGGCGGACTCCTAATTTACAGCGGTCACTCCTCATAGACGGTGGGGCACTCCTCATTTACAGGCTTACTCCTCATTAACAGTGTGCTCTCCTCATTGACAGGGGGCACTCCTCATTGACAGGGGGCACTCCTAATTTACAGGGGGCACTCCTCATTGACAGTGGGCACTCCTCATTGACAGAGGGCACTCCTCATTTTCAGCGGGCACTCCTCATTGATAGCGGGCACTCCTCATTGACAGGGGGCACTCCGCATTCACCGGGTGCAAAACCCATTGACAGGGGCACTCTTCATTGACAGGGGGCACGCCTCATTCTCAGCGGGCACTCCTCATTGACAGGGGGCACTACTCATTGACGGGCGGTCACTCCTTATTGACGGGGCGCACTCCTCATTGACAGGGGGCACTCTTCAGAGACGGGGGGGGGGCACTCCTCATTGACAGGGGGCACTCCTCATTGACAGGGGTCCCTTCTCATTGACAGGGGGCACTCCTCTTTGACGGGGGCGTTCAGTCCTCATTGACGGAGGGGACACTCCTGATTGACGGGGGGAAACTCATCATTGACAGGGGGCTCTCCTTATTGACAGGTGGCACTCCTCATTGACAGGGGGCACTCCTGATTGACAGCGGCCAATTCACATTAACAGCGGGCACTCCTCATTGACGGGGGGTGGGCACTCCTTATTGACGGGGGACTCCTCATTGACAGGGAGCACTCTTCAGAGACGGGGGGGGGCACACCTCATTGACAGCGGTTTACTCCTCATTGACAGCGGGCACTTCTCATTAACAGGGGGCACTCCTCATTGACGGGGGGGGGGGGGGGTGGTGCACTCCTTATTGACCCGGGGCACTTCTCATTGACAGGGGCATTCCTCATTGACAGGGCGTCTCCTCATTGACAGGGGGCACTCCTCATTGACGGGGTACTCCTCATTGGCGTGGGCACTCCTCATTGACAGAGGGTCCACTTTATAGACGGGGGAAGCTCCTCATTGACAGGGTGCACTTCTCATTGACAGAGGGCACTCCTCATTGACTGTGGGTCCTCCACATTGACAGGGGCACTGCTTCTTGACAGGGGACACTCCTCATTGACGGGGGTGTGGGTGCACTCCTTATTGACGGGGGCACACCTCATTGACAGGGAGCACTCTTCAGAGCCGTGGGGGCACACCTCATTGACAGGGGTTTACTCCACATTGACAGGGGGCACTTTTCATTAACAGGGGCATTCCTCATTGACAGGGGCATTCCTCATTGACAGGGGGCACTCCACATTGACAGGGGGGTCTCCTCATTGACACGGGTCATTCGTCATTGGCGGGGGGCACTGCTCAATGCTGGGGTGGACTCCTAATTTACAGCGGTCACTGCTCATTGACAGTGAGGCACTCCTCATTTACAGGGTTACTCCTCATTGACAGGGGGCTCTCCTCATTGACAGCGGCCACTCCTTGTTGACAGGGGACAGACCTCATTGACAGGGGGCAGTCCACATTGACGGGGGCACTCATAGTTGATAGCGGGCACTCCTCATTAACAGGGGGCACTCCGCATTGACCCGTGGCAATACCCATTGACAGGGGCACTCTTCATTGACAGAAGGCACTCCTCATTGACAGGGGGCACGCCTCATTGACAGGGGGCACTCCTCATTGACAGGAGGCACTCCTCATTGACAGGGGGCACTCCGCATTGACAGGGGGCAATACCCATTGACATGGGGCACTCCTCATTGACACGGGGCACTCCTCATTGACAGGGGGCACTCCTCATTGACAGAGGACACTCCCCATTGACAGGGGCACTGCTTATTGACAGGGGGCACTCCTCATTGACAGCGGGCACTTCTGATTGGCGGGGGCACTCCTCATTGACAGAGGGTCCACTTTATAGACGGGGGAAGCTCCTCATTGACATGGTGCACTTCTCATTGACAGAGGGCACTCCTCATTGACTGTGGGTCCTCCACATTGACAGGGGCACTGTTTCTTGACAGGGGACACTCCTCATTGACGGGGGGCACTCCTCATTGACAGGGGGCACTCCTCATTGACAGGGGGTACTCCTCATTGGCGTGGGCACTCCTCATTGACACGGGGTCCACTTTATAGGCGGGGGAACCTCCTCATTGACTGGAGACACTCCTCATTGACAGGGGTCATTCGTCATTGACGGGGAGCACTGCTCAATGATGGGGGGTCTCCTAATTTACAGCGGTCACTCCTCATTGACAGTGGGGCACTCCTCATTTAGAGGGTTACTCCTCATTGACAAGGGGGCTCCCCTCATTGACAGGGGGCACTCCTCATTGACAGGGGGCACTCCTCAGTGACAGAGGGAACTCCGAGTTGACAGCGGGCACTCGTCATTGACAGGGGGCACTCCTCATTGACAGGGGGCACTCCTCATTGACAGGAAGCACTCCTCATTAACAGGGGGAACTCCTTCTTGACAGCAGTAACTCCTCATGGACAGGGCAAACTCATTGACAAGGGGCACTTCTCATTAACAGTGGGTACTCTTCATATAAGGGGGGCACTACTCATTGACAGGGGGCACTACTCATTGACGGGTGGGGGCACACCTCATTGACGGGGGGGGGAGCTCCACATTGACAGGGGACACACGTCATTGACACGGGACACTCATCATTGACAGGGGGCACTCCTCATTTACAGGGTCACGCCTCATTTCCAGGGTTACTCCTCATTGACGTGGTCACTTCTCATTGACGGGGCACTACTCATTGACATAGGGCACTCATTGTTGATAGCGGGCACTCCTCATTGACATGGGGCCCTCCGCATTAACTGGGGGCAATACCCATTGACAGGGTGCACTCCTCATTGACAGGGGGCAGTCTACATTGACAGGGGGCACTCATAGTTGATAGCGGGCACTCCTCATTGACAGGGGACACTCCGCATTGACAGGGGGCAATACCCATTGACACGGGGCACTGCTCATTGACAGGGGGCACTCCTCATTGACAGGTGGCACTCCTCATAGACAGTGGGTACTCCACATTGACAGTGGCACTGCTTATTGACAGGAGGCACTCCTCATTGACGGGGGGGGGGGGGTCACTCCTTATTGACGGGGGTATACTCCTCATTGACAGCGGGCACTTCTCATTAACAGGGGGCACTCCTCATTTACCGGGGGGGGGGATGCACTCCTTATTGACCCGCGGCACTTCTAATTGACAGGGGCCTTCCTCATTGACAGGGGGTACTCCTCATTGACAGGGGGCACTCCTCATTGACAGGGGGGTCTCCTCATTGACAGGGGGCTCTCCTCATTGACGGGGGTACTCCTCATTGGCGTGTGCACTCCTCATTGATAGAGGGTCCACTTTATAGACGGGGGAAGCTCCTCATTGACAGGGGGCACTCCTCATTGACAGGGGGCTCTCCTCAGTGACAGAGGGCACTCCTCATTGACGGCGGGTCACTCCATTCTGACGGGGGGCACTCCTCATTGACAGGGGTCACACTTCAGAGATGGGGGGCACTCCTCATTGACAGGGGGCCCTCCTCATTGACAGTGGGCACTCCTCATTGACAGAGGGCACTCCTCATTTTCAGCGGGCACTCCTCATTGACAACGGCCACTCCTCGTTGACAGGGGACACACCTCATTGACAGTGGGCAGTCCACATTGACGGGGGCACTCATAGTTGATAGCGGGCACTCCTCATTGACAGGGGACACTCCTCATTAACAGGTGGCACTCCTCATTGACAGTGGGCACTCCTCATTGACAGACGGCACTCCTCATTTTCAGCGGGCACTCCTCATTGACAGCGGCCACTCCTCGTTGACAGGGGACACACCTCATTGACAGTGGGCAGTCCACATTGGCGGGGGCACTCATAGTTGATAGCGGGCACTCCTCATTGACAGGGGGCACTCCGCATTCACCGGGTGCAAAACCCATTGACAGGGGCACTCTTCATTGACAGGGGGCACGCCTCATTCTCAGCGGGCACTCCTCATTGACAGGGGGCACTCCTCTTTGACGGCGGGTCACTCCTTTTTGGCGGGGGGCACTCCTCATTGACAGGGGTCACACTTCAGAGACGGGGGGCACTCCTCATTGACAGGGGGCACTCCTCATTGACAGCTGGCACTCCTCGTTAACGGCGGCACTACTCATTGACGGGCGGTCACTCCTTATTGACGGGGCGCACTCCTCATTGACAGGGGGCACTCTTCAGAGACGGGGGGGCACTCCTCATTGACAGGGGGCACTCCTCATTGACAGAGGTCCCTTCTCATTGACAGGGGGCACTCCTCTTTGACGGGGGCGATCAGTCCTCTTTGACGGGGGGGACACTCCTCATTGACGGGGGGAAATTCATCATTGACAGGGGGCTCTCCTTATTGACAGGTGGCACTCCTCATTGACAGGGGCCACTCCTGATTGACAGCGGCCAATTCACATTGACAGGGGGCACTCCTCATTGACGGGGGGGGGGGGGGGGGCACTCCTTATTGACGGGGGCACTCCTCATTGACAGGGAGCACTCTTCAGAGACGGGGGTGGGCACACCTCATTGACAGGGGTTTACTCCTCATTGACAGCGGGCACTTCTCATTAACAGGGGGCACTCCTCATTGACGGGGGGGGGGTGCACTCCGTATTGTCCCGGGGCACTTCTCATTGACAGGGGCATTCCTCATTGACAGTGGGTACTCCTCATTGACAGGGGCACTCCTTGTTGACAGGGGGGTCTCCTCATTGACAGGGGGCACTCCTCATTGACAGGGGGTTCTCCTCATTGGCGTGGGCACTCCTCATTGACAGGGGGTACTCCTCATTGACAGAGGGTCCACTTTATAGACGGGGGAAGCTCCTCATTGACAGGGGGCAATCCTCATTGGCAGAGGGCACTCCTCATTGACTGTGGGTCCTCCACATTGACAGGGGCACTGCTTATTGACAGGGGACACTCCTCATTGACGGGGGGCTGGGTGCACTCCTTATTGACGGGGGCACTCCTCATTGACATGGAGCACTCTTCAGAGCCGTGGGGGCACACCTCATTGCCAGGGGTTTACTCCACATTGACAGCGGGCACTTCTCATTAACAGGGGGCACTCCTCATTGACGTGGGGGGGGCGTGCACTCCTTATTGACCCGGGGCACTTCTCATTGACAGGGGCATTCCTCAATGACAGGGGGTACTCCTCATTGACAGGGGGCACAAAGAGAGAAATAAGGAAGGAGAGGATCAAATATGAAGGTAGGCTAGCCAGTAACATTAGGAATGATAGTAAAAGTTTCTTTAAATACATTAAAAACAAACGGGAGGCAAAAGTAGACATTGGGCCGCTCCAAAATGACGCTGGTAATCTAGTGATGGGAGACAAGGAAATAGCTGAGGAACTTAATAAGTACTTTGCGTCAGTCTTCAGAGTAGAAGACATGAGTAATATCCCAACAATTCAGGAAAGTCAGGGGGCAGAGTTGAATATGGTTGCCATCACAAAGGAGAAAGTGCTAGAGAAACTAAAAGGTCTGAAAATTGATAAATCTCCGGGCCCAGATGGGCGACATCCTAGAGTTCGAAAGGAGATAGCTGAAGAAATAGTGGAGGCGTTAGTTATGATCTTTCAAAAGTCACTGGAGTCAGGGAAAGTCCCAGAGGATTGGAAAATCGCTGTTGTAACCCCACTGTTCAAGAAGGGAACAAGAAAAAAGATGGAAAATTATAGGCCAATTAGCCTAACCTCAGTTGTTGGCAAAATTCTAGAATCCATCGTTAAGGATGAGATTTCTAAATTCTTGGAAGTGCAGGGTCGGATTAAGACAAGTCAGCATGGATTTAGTAAGGGGAGGTCGTGCCTGACAAACCTGTTAGAGTTCTTTGAAGAGATAACAAATAGGTTAGACCAAGGAGAGCCAATGGATGTTATCTATCTTGACTTCCAAAAGGCCTTTGACAAGGTGCCTCACGGGAGACTGCTGAGTAAAATAAGGGCCCATGGTATTCGAGGCAAGGTACTAACATGGATTGACGATTGGCTGTCAGACAGAAGGCAGAGAGTTGGGATAAAAGGTTCTTTCTCAGAATGGCAACCGGTGACAAGTGGTGTCCCGCAGGGTTCAGTGTTGGGGCCACAGCTGTTCTCTTTATATATTAACGATCTAGATGACGGGACTGGGAGCATTCTGGCCAAGTTTGCCGATGATACAAAGATAGGTGGAGGGGCAGGTAGTATTGAGGAGGTGGGGAGGCTGCAGAAAGATTTAGACAGTTTAGGAGAGTGGTCCAAGAAGTGGCTGATGAAATTCAACGTGGGCAAGTGCGAGGTCGTACACTTTGGAAAAAAGAATAGAGGCATGGACTATTTTCTAAACGGTGACCAAATTCATAATGCTAAAGTGCAAAGGGACTTGGGAGTCCTAGTCCAGGATTCTCTAAAGGTAAACTTGCAGGTTGAGTCCGTAATTAAGAAAGCAAATGTAATGTTGTCATTTATCTCAAGAGGCTTGGAATACAAAAGCAGGGATGTACTTCTGAGGCTTTATAAAGCACTGGTTAGGCCCCATTTGGAGTACTGTGAGCAATTTTGGGCCCCACACCTCAGGAAGGACATACTGGCACTGGAGCGGGTCCAGCGGAGATTCACACGGATGATCCCAGGAATGGTAGGCCTGACATACGATGAACGTCTGAGGATCGTGGGATTATATTCATTGGAGTTTAGGAGGTTGAGGGGAGATCTGATAGAAACTTACAAGATAATGAACGGCTTAGATAGGATGGACGTAGGGAAGTTGTTTCCATTAACAGGGGAGACTAGGACGCGGGGGCACAGCCTTAGAATAAAAGGGAGTCACTTTAGAACAGAGATGAGGAGAAATTTATTCAGCCAGAGAGTGGTGGGTCTGTGGAATTCATTGCCACAGAGGGCTGTGGAGGCCGAGACGTTGAGCGTCTTCAAGACAGAAATTGATAAATTCTTGATTTCTCGAGGAATTAAGGGCTATGGGGAGAGAGCGGGTAAATGGAGTTGAAATCAACCATGATTGAATGGTGGAGTGGACTCGATGGGCCGAATGGCCTTACTTCCGCTCCTATGTCTTATGGTCTTATGGTCTTATGGTCATTGACAGGGGCTACTCCTCATTTGCGTGGGCACTCCTCATTGACAGAGGGTCCACTTTATAGACGGGGCAAGCTCGTCATTGACAGGGGACACTCCTCATTGACAGGGGGCACTCCTCATTAACAGGGGGCACTCCTCATTGACAGTGGGCACTCCTCATTGACAGAGGGCACTCCTCATTTTCAGCGGGCACTCCTCATTGACAGCGGACACTCCTCGGTGACAGGGGACACACCTCATTGACAGTGGGCAGTCCACATTGACGGGGGCACTCATAGTTGATAGCGGGCACTCCTCATTGACAGGGGGCACTCCGCATTCACCGGGTGCAAAACCCATTGACAGGGGCACTCTTCATTGACAGGGGGCACGCCTCATTGACAGGGGGCAATCCTCATTGACAGGGGGCACTCCTCTTTGACGGCGGGTCACCCCTTTTTGACGGGGGGCACTCCTCATTGACAGGGGTCACACTTCAGAGACGGGGGGCACTCCTCATTGACAGGGGGCACTCCTCATTGACAGCTGGCACTCCTCGTTAACGGCGGCACTACTCATTGACGGGCGGTCACTCCTTATTGACGGGGCGCACTCCTCATTGACAGGGGACACTCTTCAGAGACGGGGGGGCACTCCTCATTGACAGGGGGCACTCCTCATTGACAGAGGTCCCTTCTCATTGACAGGGGGCACTCCTCTTTGACGGGGGCGATCAGTCCTCTTTGACGGGGGGACACTCCTCATTTACGGGGGGAAATTCATCATTGACAGGGGGCTCTCCTTATTTACAGGTGGCACTCCGCATTGACAGGGGGCACTCCTGATTGACAGCGGCCAATTCACATTGACAGGGGGCACTCCTCATTGACGGGGGGGGGGCACTCCTTATTGACGGGGGCACTCCTCATTGACAGGGAGCACTCTTCAGAGACGGGGGGGGGGCACACCTCATTGACAGCGGTTTACTCCTCATTGACAGCGGGCACTTCTCATTAACAGGGGGCACTCCTCATTGACGGGGGGGGGTGCACTCCGTATTGACCCGGGGCACTTCTCATTGACAGGGGCATTCCTCATTGACAGTGGGTACTCCTCATTGACAGGGGCACTCCTTGTTGACAGGGGGGTCTCCTCATTGACAGGGGGCACTCCTCATTGACAGGGGGTTCTCCTCATTGGCGTGGGCACTCCTCATTGACAGGGGGCACTCCTCATTGACAGAGGGTCCACTTTATAGACGGGGGAAGCTCCTCATTGACAGGGGGCAATCCTCATTGGCAGAGGGCACTCCTCATTGACTGTGGGTCCTCCACATTGACAGGGGCACTGCTTATTGACAGGGGACACTCCTCATTGACGGGGGGGTGGGTGCACTCCTTATTGACGGGGGCACTCCTCATTGACAGGGAGCACTCTTCAGAGCCGTGGGGGCACACCTCATTGCCAGGGGTTTACTCCACATTGACAGCGGGCACTTCTCATTAACAGGGGGCACTCCTCATTGACGTGGGGGGGGGGGGGGCGTGCACTCCTTATTGACCCGGGGCACGTCTCATTGACAGGGGCATTCCTCAATGACAGGGGGTACTCCTCATTGACAGGGGGCACTCGTCATTGACAGGGGCTACTCCTCATTTGCGTGTGCACTCCTCATTGACAGAGGGTCCACTTTATAGACGGGGCAAGCTCGTCATTGACAGGGGACACTCCTCATTGACAGGGGGCACTCCTCATTAACAGGGGGCACTCCTCATTGACAGTGGGCACTCCTCATTAAAAGAGGGCACTCCTCATTTTCAGCGGGCACTCCTCATTGACAGCGGCCACTCCTCGTTGACAGGGGACACACCTCATTGACAGGGGGCAGTCCACATTGACGGGGGCACTCATAGTTGATAGCGGGCACTCCACATTTACAAGGGGCACTCCGCATTCACCGGGCACAAAACCCATTGACAGGGGCACTCTTCATTTACAGGGGGCACGCCTCATTGACGGCGGGTCACTCCTTTCTGACGGGGGGCACTCCTCATTGACAGGGGTCACACTTCAGAGACGGGGGGCACTCTTCATTGACAGGGGGCCCTCCTCATTGACAGGGGGCCCTCCTCATTGACAATGACACTCCTCAGTGACAGAGGGCACTCCTCATTTTCAGCGGGCACTCCTCATTGAAAACGGCCACTCCTCGTTGACAGGGGACACACCTCATTGACAGTGGGCAGTCCACATTGACGGGGGCACTCATAGTTGATAGCGCGCACTCCTCATTGACAGGGGGCACTCCTCATTAACAGGGGGCACTCCTCATTGACAGTGGGCACTCCTCATTGACAGAGGGCACTCCTCATTTTCAGCGGGCACTCCTCATTGACAGCGGACACTCCTCGGTGACAGGGGACACACCTCATTGACAGTGGGCAGTCCACATTGACGGGGGCACTCATAGTTGATAGCGGGCACTCCTCATTGACAGGGGGCACTCCGCATTCACCGGGTGCAAAACCCATTGACAGGGGCACTCTTCATTGACAGGGGGCACGCCTCATTGACAGGGGGCAATCCTCATTGACAGGGGGCACTCCTCTTTGACGGCGGGTCACCCCTTTTTGACGGGGGGCACTCCTCATTGACAGGGGTCACACTTCAGAGACGGGGGGCACTCCTCATTGACAGGGGGCACTCCTCATTGACAGCTGGCACTCCTCGTTAACGGCGGCACTACTCATTGACGGGCGGTCACTCCTTATTGACGGGGCGCACTCCTCATTGACAGGGGACACTCTTCAGAGACGGGGGGGGCACTCCTCATTGACAGGGGGCACTCCTCATTGACAGGGGTCCCTTCTCATTGACAGGGGGCACTCCTCTTTGACGGGGGCGATCAGTCCTCTTTGACGGGGGGGACACTCCTCATTGACGGGGGGAAATTCATCATTGACAGGGGGCTCTCCTTATTGACAGGTGGCACTCCTCATTGACAGGGGCCACTCCTGATTGACAGCGGCCAATTCACATTGACAGGGGGCACTCCTCATTGACGGGGGGGGGGGGGGGGGGCACTCCTTATTGACGGGGGCACTCCTCATTGACAGGGAGCACTCTTCAGAGACGGGGGTGGGCACACCTCATTGACAGGGGTTTACTCCTCATTGACAGCGGGCACTTCTCATTAACAGGGGGCACTCCTCATTGACGGGGGGGGGGTGCACTCCGTATTGTCCCGGGGCACTTCTCATTGACAGGGGCATTCCTCATTGACAGTGGGTACTCCTCATTGACAGGGGCACTCCTTGTTGACAGGGGGGTCTCCTCATTGACAGGGGGCACTCCTCATTGACAGGGGGTTCTCCTCATTGGCGTGGGCACTCCTCATTGACAGGGGGCACTCCTCATTGACAGAGGGTCCACTTTATAGACGGGGGAAGCTCCTCATTGACAGGGGGCAATCCTCATTGGCAGAGGGCACTCCTCATTGACTGTGGGTCCTCCACATTGACAGGGGCACTGCTTATTGACAGGGGACACTCCTCATTGACGGGGGGCTGGGTGCACTCCTTATTGACGGGGGCACTCCTCATTGACATGGAGCACTCTTCAGAGCCGTGGGGGCACACCTCATTGCCAGGGGTTTACTCCACATTGACAGCGGGCACTTCTCATTAACAGGGGGCACTCCTCATTGACGTGGGGGGGGGGCGTGCACTCCTTATTGACCCGGGGCACTTCTCATTGACAGGGGCATTCCTCAATGACAGGGGGTACTCCTCATTGACAGGGGGCACAAAGAGAGAAATAAGGAAGGAGAGGATCAAATATGAAGGTAGGCTAGCCAGTAACATTAGGAATGATAGTAAAAGTTTCTTTAAATACATTAAAAACAAACGGGAGGCAAAAGTAGACATTGGGCCGCTCCAAAATGACGCTGGTAATCTAGTGATGGGAGACAAGGAAATAGCTGAGGAACTTAATAAGTACTTTGCGTCAGTCTTCAGAGTAGAAGACATGAGTAATATCCCAACAATTCAGGAAAGTCAGGGGGCAGAGTTGAATATGGTTGCCATCACAAAGGAGAAAGTGCTAGAGAAACTAAAAGGTCTGAAAATTGATAAATCTCCGGGCCCAGATGGGCGACATCCTAGAGTTCGAAAGGAGATAGCTGAAGAAATAGTGGAGGCGTTAGTTATGATCTTTCAAAAGTCACTGGAGTCAGGGAAAGTCCCAGAGGATTGGAAAATCGCTGTTGTAACCCCACTGTTCAAGAAGGGAACAAGAAAAAAGATGGAAAATTATAGGCCAATTAGCCTAACCTCAGTTGTTGGCAAAATTCTAGAATCCATCGTTAAGGATGAGATTTCTAAATTCTTGGAAGTGCAGGGTCGGATTAAGACAAGTCAGCATGGATTTAGTAAGGGGAGGTCGTGCCTGACAAACCTGTTCGAGTTCTTTGAAGAGATAACAAATAGGTTAGACCAAGGAGAGCCAATGGATGTTATCTATCTTGACTTCCAAAAGGCCTTTGACAAGGTGCCTCACGGGAGACTGCTGAGTAAAATAAGGGCCCATGGTATTCGAGGCAAGGTACTAACATGGATTGACGATTGGCTGTCAGACAGAAGGCAGAGAGTTGGGATAAAAGGTTCTTTCTCAGAATGGCAACCGGTGACAAGTGGTGTCCCGCAGGGTTCAGTGTTGGGGCCACAGCTGTTCTCTTTATATATTAACGATCTAGATGACGGGACTGGGAGCATTCTGGCCAAGTTTGCCGATGATACAAAGATAGGTGGAGGGGCAGGTAGTATTGAGGAGGTGGGGAGGCTGCAGAAAGATTTAGACAGTTTAGGAGAGTGGTCCAAGAAGTGGCTGATGAAATTCAACGTGGGCAAGTGCGAGGTCGTACACTTTGGAAAAAAGAATAGAGGCATGGACTATTTTCTAAACGGTGACCAAATTCATAATGCTAAAGTGCAAAGGGACTTGGGAGTCCTAGTCCAGGATTCTCTAAAGGTAAACTTGCAGGTTGAGTCCGTAATTAAGAAAGCAAATGTAATGTTGTCATTTATCTCAAGAGGCTTGGAATACAAAAGCAGGGATGTACTTCTGAGGCTTTATAAAGCACTGGTTAGGCCCCATTTGGAGTACTGTGAGCAATTTTGGGCCCCACACCTCAGGAAGGACATACTGGCACTGGAGCGGGTCCAGCGGAGATTCACACGGATGATCCCAGGAATGGTAGGCCTGACATACGATGAACGTCTGAGGATCGTGGGATTATATTCATTGGAGTTTAGGAGGTTGAGGGGAGATCTGATAGAAACTTACAAGATAATGAACGGCTTAGATAGGATGGACGTAGGGAAGTTGTTTCCATTAACAGGGGAGACTAGGACGCGGGGGCACAGCCTTAGAATAAAAGGGAGTCACTTTAGAACAGAGATGAGGAGAAATTTATTCAGCCAGAGAGTGGTGGGTCTGTGGAATTCATTGCCACAGAGGGCTGTGGAGGCCGAGACGTTGAGCGTCTTCAAGACAGAAATTGATAAATTCTTGATTTCTCGAGGAATTAAGGGCTATGGGGAGAGAGCGGGTAAATGGAGTTGAAATCAACCATGATTGAATGGTGGAGTGGACTCGATGGGCCGAATGGCCTTACTTCCGCTCCTATGTCTTATGGTCTTATGGTCTTATGGTCATTGACAGGGGCTACTCCTCATTTGCGTGGGCACTCCTCATTGACAGAGGGTCCACTTTATAGACGGGGCAAGCTCGTCATTGACAGGGGACACTCCTCATTGACAGGGGGCACTCCTCATTAACAGGGGGCACTCCTCATTGACAGTGGGCACTCCTCATTGACAGAGGGCACTCCTCATTTTCAGCGGGCACTCCTCATTGACAGCGGACACTCCTCGGTGACAGGGGACACACCTCATTGACAGTGGGCAGTCCACATTGACGGGGGCACTCATAGTTGACAGCGGGCACTCCTCATTGACAGGGGGCACTCCGCATTCACCGGGTGCAAAACCCATTGACAGGGGCACTCTTCATTGACAGGGGGCACGCCTCATTGACAGGGGGCAATCCTCATTGACAGGGGGCACTCCTCTTTGACGGCGGGTCACCCCTTTTTGACGGGGGGCACTCCTCATTGACAGGGGTCACACTTCAGAGACGGGGGGCACTCCTCATTGACAGGGGGCACTCCTCATTGACAGCTGGCACTCCTCGTTAACGGCGGCACTACTCATTGACGGGCGGTCACTCCTTATTGACGGGGCGCACTCCTCATTGACAGGGGACACTCTTCAGAGACGGGGGGGCACTCCTCATTGACAGGGGGCACTCCTCATTGACAGAGGTCCCTTCTCATTGACAGGGGGCACTCCTCTTTGACGGGGGCGATCAGTCCTCTTTGACGGGGGGACACTCCTCATTTACGGGGGGAAATTTATCATTGACAGGGGGCTCTCCTTATTTACAGGTGGCACTCCGCATTGACAGGGGGCACTCCTGATTGACAGCGGCCAATTCACATTGACAGGGGGCACTCCTCATTGACGGGGGGGGGGGGCACTCCTTATTGACGGGGGCACTCCTCATTGACAGGGAGCACTCTTCAGAGACGGGGGGGGGGCACACCTCATTGACAGCGGTTTACTCCTCATTGACAGCGGGCACTTCTCATTAACAGGGGGCACTCCTCATTGACGGGGGGGGGGGTGCACTCCGTATTGACCCGGGGCACTTCTCATTGACAGGGGCATTCCTCATTGACAGTGGGTACTCCTCATTGACAGGGGCACTCCTTGTTGACAGGGGGGTCTCCTCATTGACAGGGGGCACTCCTCATTGACAGGGGGTTCTCCTCATTGGCGTGGGCACTCCTCATTGACAGGGGGCACTCCTCATTGACAGAGGGTCCACTTTATAGACGGGGGAAGCTCCTCATTGACAGGGGGCAATCCTCATTGGCAGAGGGCACTCCTCATTGACTGTGGGTCCTCCACATTGACAGGGGCACTGCTTATTGACAGGGGACACTCCTCATTGACGGGGGGGGTGGGTGCACTCCTTATTGACGGGGGCACTCCTCATTGACAGGGAGCACTCTTCAGAGCCGTGGGGGCACACCTCATTGCCAGGGGTTTACTCCACATTGACAGCGGGCACTTCTCATTAACAGGGGGCACTCCTCATTGACGTGGGGGGGGGGGGGGGCGTGCACTCCTTATTGACCCGGGGCACTTCTCATTGACAGGGGCATTCCTCAATGACAGGGGGTACTCCTCATTGACAGGGGGCACTCGTCATTGACAGGGGCTACTCCTCATTTGCGTGTGCACTCCTCATTGACAGAGGGTCCACTTTATAGACGGGGCAAGCTCGTCATTGACAGGGGACACTCCTCATTGACAGGGGGCACTCCTCATTAACAGGGGGCACTCCTCATTGACAGTGGGCACTCCTCATTAAAAGAGGGCACTCCTCATTTTCAGCGGGCACTCCTCATTGACAGCGGCCACTCCTCGTTGACAGGGGACACACCTCATTGACAGGGGGCAGTCCACATTGACGGGGGCACTCATAGTTGATAGCGGGCACTCCACATTTACAAGGGGCACTCCGCATTCACCGGGCACAAAACCCATTGACAGGGGCACTCTTCATTTACAGGGGGCACGCCTCATTGACGGCGGGTCACTCCTTTCTGACGGGGGGCACTCCTCATTGACAGGGGTCACACTTCAGAGACGGGGGGCACTCTTCATTGACAGGGGGCCCTCCTCATTGACAGGGGGCCCTCCTCATTGACTATGACACTCCTCAGTGACAGAGGGCACTCCTCATTTTCAGCGGGCACTCCTCATTGAAAACGGCCACTCCTCGTTGACAGGGGACACACCTCATTGACAGTGGGCAGTCCACATTGACGGGGGCACTCATAGTTGATAGCGCGCACTCCTCATTGACAGGGGGCACTCCTCATTAACAGGGGGCACTCCTCATTGACAGTGGGCACTCCTCATTGACAGAGGGCACTCCTCATTTTCAGCGGGCACTCCTCATTGACAGCGGACACTCCTCGGTGACAGGGGACACACCTCATTGACAGTGGGCAGTCCACATTGACGGGGGCACTCATAGTTGATAGCGGGCACTCCTCATTGACAGGGGGCACTCCGCATTCACCGGGTGCAAAACCCATTGACAGGGGCACTCTTCATTGACAGGGGGCACGCCTCATTGACAGGGGGCAATCCTCATTGACAGGGGGCACTCCTCTTTGACGGCGGGTCACCCCTTTTTGACGGGGGGCACTCCTCATTGACAGGGGTCACACTTCAGAGACGGGGGGCACTCCTCATTGACAGGGGGCACTCCTCATTGACAGCTGGCACTCCTCGTTAACGGCGGCACTACTCATTGACGGGCGGTCACTCCTTATTGACGGGGCGCACTCCTCATTGACAGGGGACACTCTTCAGAGACGGGGGGGGCACTCCTCATTGACAGGGGGCACTCCTCATTGACAGGGGTCCCTTCTCATTGACAGGGGGCACTCCTCTTTGACGGGGGCGATCAGTCCTCATTGATGGGGGGGACACTCCTCATTGACGGGGGGAAATTCATCATTGACAGGGGGCTCTCCTTACTGACAGGTGGCACTCCTCATTGACAGGGGGCACTCCTGATTTACAGCGGCCAATTCACATTGACAGGGGGCACTCCTCATTGACGGGGGGGCACTCCTTATTGACGGGGGCACTCCTCATTGACAGGGAGCACTCTTCAGAGACGGGGGGGGGCACACCTCATTGACAGCGGTTTACTCCTCATTGACAGCGGGCACTTCTCATTAACAGGGGGCACTCATCATTGACGGGGGGTGGGGTGCACTCCGTATTGACCCGGGGCACTTCTCATTGACAGGGGCATTCCTCATTGACAGGGGGTACTCCTCATTGACAGGGGCACTCCTCGTTGACAGGGGGTCTCCTCATTGACAGGGGGCACTCCTCATTGACAGGGGGTTCTCCTCATTGGCGTGGGCACTCCGCATTGACAGGGGGCACTCCTCATTCACAGAGGGTCCACTTTATAGACGGGGAAGCTCCTCATTGACAGGGGGCAATCCTCATTGGCAGAGGGCACTCCTCATTGACTGTGGGTCCTCCACATTGACAGGGGCACTGCTTATTGACAGGGGACACTCCTCATTGACGGGGGGGTGGGTGCACTCCTTATTGACGGGGGCACTCCTCATTGACAGGGAGCACTCTTCAGAGCCGTTGGGGCACACCTCATTGCCAGGGGTTTACTCCACATTGACAGCGGGCACTTCTCATGAACAGGGGGCACTCCTAATTGACGTGGGGGGGGGGGGGGGCGTGCACTCCTTATTGACCCGGTGCACTTCTCATTGACAGGGGCATTCCTCAATGACAGGGGGTACTCCTCAATGACAGGGGGCACTCCTCATTGAGAGGGGGGTCTCCTCATTGACAGGGGGCACTCGTCATTGGCAGGGGCTACTCCTCATTTGCGTGGGCACTCCTCATTGACAGAGGGACCACTTTATAGACGGGGCAAGCTCCTCATTGACAGGGGACACTCCTCATTGACAGGGGTCATTCGTCATTGGCGGGGGGCACTCATTGACAGTGGGCACTCCTCATTGACAGAGCGCACTCCTCATTTTCAGCGGGCACTCCTCATTGACAGCGGCCACTCCTCGTTGACAGGGGACACACCTCATTGACAGTGGGCAGTCCACATTGACGGGGGCACTCATAGTTGATAGCGGGCACTCCTCATTGACAGGGGGCACTCCGCATTCACCGGGTGCAAAACCGATTGACAGGGGCACTCTTCATTGACAGGGGGCACGCCTCATTCTCAGCGGGCACTTCTCATTGACAGGGGGCGCTCCTCTTTGACGGCGGGTCACTCCTTTGTGACGTGGGGCACTCCTCATTGACAGGGGTCACACTTCAGAGACGGGGGGCACTCCTCATTGACAGGGGGCACTCCTCATTGACAGCTGGCACTCCTCGTTAACGGCGGCACTACTCATTGACGGGCGGTCACTCCTTATTGACGGGGCGCACTCCTCATTGACAGGGGGCACTCTTCAGAGACGGGGGGGGCACTCCTCATTGACAGGGGGCACTCCTCATTGACAGGGGTCCCTTCTCATTGACAGGGGGCACTCCTCTTTGACGGGGGCGATCAGTGCTCATTGACGGGGGGGACACTCCTCATTGACGGGGGGAAATTCATCATTGACAGGGGGCTCTCCTTATTGACAGGTGGCACTCCTCATTGACAGTGGGCACTCCTGATTGACAGCGGCCAATTCACATTGACAGGGGGCACTCCTCATTGACGGGGGGGGGGCACTCCTTATTGACGGGGGCACTCCTCATTGACAGGGAGCACTCTTCAGAGACGGGGGGGGGCACACCTCATTGACAGCGGTTTACTCCTCATTGACAGCGGGCACTTCTCATTAACAGGGGGCACTCCTCATTGACGGGGGGTGGGGGGTGCACTCCGTATTGACCCGGGGCACTTCTCATTGACAGGGGCATTCCTCATTGACAGTGGGTACTCCTCATTGACAGGGGCACTCCTTGTTGACAGGGGGGTCTCCTCATTGACAGGGGGCACTCCTCATTGACAGGGGGTTCTCCTCATTGGCGTGGGCACTCCTCATTGACAGGGGGCACTCCTCATTGACAGAGGGTCCACTTTATAGACGGGGGAAGCTCCTCATTGACAGGGGGCAATCCTCATTGGCAGAGGGCACTCCTCATTGACTGTGGGTCCTCCACATTGACAGGGGCACTGCTTATTGACAGGGGACACTCCTCATTGACGGGGGGGTGGGTGCACTCCTTATTGACGGGGGCACTCCTCATTGACAGGGAGCACTCTTCAGAGCCGTTGGGGCACACCTCATTGCCAGGGGTTTACTCCACATTGACAGCGGGCACTTCTCATTAACAGGGGGCACTCCTCATTGACGTGGGGTGGGGGGGGCGTGCACTCCTTATTGACCCGGGGCACTTCTCATTGACAGGGGCATTCCTCAATGACAGGGGGTACTCCTCATTGACAGGGGGCACTCGTCATTGACACGGGCTACTCCTCATTTGCTTGTGCACTCCTCATTGACAGAGGGTCCACTTTACAGACGGGGCAAGCTCCTCATTGACAGGGGACACTCCTCATTGACAGGGGTCATTCGTCATTGGCGGGGGGCACTGCTCAATGCTGGGGTGGACTCCTAATTTACAGCGGTCACTGCTCATTGACAGTGGGGCACTCCTCATTTACAGGGTTACTCCTCATTGACAGGGGGCTCTCCTCATTGACGGGGGCACTCCTCATTGACAGGGGCCTCTCCCCAGTGACAGAGGGCACTCCTCATTGACAGGAGGCACTCCTCATTGACAGGGGGCACTCCTCATTGACAGAGGGCACTCCTCATTTTCAGCGGGCACTCCTCATTGACAGCGGCCACTCCACGTTGACAGGGGACACACCTCATTGACAGGGGGCAGTCCACATTGACGGGGGCACTCATAGTTGATAGCGGGCACTCCTCATTGACAGGGGGCACTCCGCATTGACCGGGGGCAATACCCATTGACAGGGGCACTCTTCATTGACCGAATGCACTCCTCATTGACATGGGGCACGCCTCATTTACAGTGGGGCACTCCTCATTTACAGGGTTACTCTTCATTGACAGGGGGCTCTCCTCATTGACGGGGGCACTCCTCATTGACAGGGGGCTCTCCTCATTGACAGAGGGCACTCCTCATTTTCAGCGGGCACTCCTCATTGACAGCGGCCACTCCTTGTTGACAGGGGACAGACCTCATTGACAGGGGGCAATCCACATTGACGGGGGCACTCATAGTTGATAGCGGGCACTCCTCATTAACAGGGGGCACTCCAAATTGACCGGGGGCAATACCCATTGACAGGGGCACTCTTCATTGACAGAAGGCACTCCTCATTGACAGGGGGCACGCCTCATTGACAGGGGGCAATCCTCATTGGCAGAGGGCACTCCTCATTGACTGTGGGTCCTCCACATTGACAGGGGCACTGCTTATTGACAGGGGACACTCCTCATTGACGGGGGGGTGGGTGCACTCCTTATTGACGGGGGCACTCCTCATTGACAGGGAGCACTCTTCAGAGCCGTGGGGGCACACCTCATTGCCAGGGGTTTACTCCACATTGACAGCGGGCACTTCTCATTAACAGGGGGCACTCCTCATTGACGTGGGGGGGGGGGGGGGCGTGCACTCCTTATTGACCCGGGGCACTTCTCATTGACAGGGGCATTCCTCAATGACAGGGGGTACTCCTCATTGACAGGGGGCACTCGTCATTGACAGGGGCTACTCCTCATTTGCGTGGGCACTCCTCATTAACAGGGGGCACTCCTCATTGACAGTGGGCACTCCTCATTGACAGAGGGCACTCCTCATTTTCAGCGGGCACTCCACATTGACAGCGGCCACTCCTCGTTGACAGGGGACACACCTCATTGACAGGGGGCAGTCCACATTGACGGGGGCACTCATAGTTGATAGCGGGCACTCCACATTTACAAGGGGCACTCCGCATTCACCGGGCACAAAACCCATTGACAGGGGCACTCTTCATTTACAGGGGGCACGCCTCATTGACGGCGGGTCACTCCTTTCTGACGGGGGGCACTCCTCATTGACAGGGGTCACACTTCAGAGACGGGGGGCACTCTTCATTGACAGGGGGCCCTCCTCATTGACAGGGGGCCCTCCTCATTGACAATGACACTCCTCATTGACAGAGGGCACTCCTCATTTTCAGCGGGCACTCCTCATTGACAACGGCCACTCCTCGTTGACAGTGGACACACCTCATTGACAGTGGGCAGTCCACATTGACGGGGGCACTCATAGTTGATAGCGCGCACTCCTCATTGACAGGGGGCACTCCTCATTAACAGGGGGCACTCCTCATTGACAGTGGGCACTCCTCATTGACAGAGGGCACTCCTCATTTTCAGCGGGCACTCCTCATTGACAGCGGACACTCCTCGGTGACAGGGGACACACCTCATTGACAGTGGGCACTCCAAATTGACGGGGGCACTCATAGTTGATAGCGGGCACTCCTCATTGACAGGGGGCACTCCGCATTCACCGGGTGCAAAACCCATTGACAGGGGCACTCTTCATTGACAGGGGGCACGCCTCATTGACAGGGGGCAATCCTCATTGACAGGGGGCACTCCTCTTTGACGGCGGGTCACCCCTTTTTGACGGGGGGCACTCCTCATTGACAGGGGTCACACTTCAGAGACGGGGGGCACTCCTCATTGACAGGGGGCACTCCTCATTGACAGCTGGCACTCCTCGTTAACGGCGGCACTACTCATTGACGGGCGGTCACTCCTTATTGACGAGGCGCACTCCTCATTGACAGGGGACACTCTTCAGAGACGGGGGGGGGCACTCCTCATTGACAGGGGGCACTCCTCATTGACAGGGGTCCCTTCTCATTGACAGGGGGTTCTCCTCATTGGCGTGGGCACTCCGCACTGACAGGGGGCACTCCTCATTCACAGAGGGTCCACTTTATAGACGGGGGAAGCTCCTCAGTGACAGGGGGCAATCCTCATTGGCAGAGGGCACTCCTCATTGACTGTGGGTCCTCCACATTGAGAGGGGCAATGCTTATTGACAGGGGACACTCCTCATTGACGGGGGGGGGGTGGGTGCACTCCTTATTGACGGGGGCACTCCTCATTGACAGGGAGCACTCTTCAGAGCCGTTGGGGCACACCTCATTGCCAGGGGTTTACTCCACATTGACAGCGGGCACTTCTCATGAACAGGGGGCTTTTTGACGGGGGCGATCAGTCCTCATTGACGGGGGGGGACACTCCTCATTGACGGGTGGAAATTCATCATTGACAGGGGGCTCTCCTTACTGACAGGTGGCACTCCTCATTGACAGGGGGCACTCCTGATTTACAGCGGCCAATTCACATTGACAGGGGGCACTCCTCATTGACGGGGGGGCACTCCTTATTGACGGGGGTCATTCGTCATTGGCGGGGGGCACTCATTGACAGTGGGCACTCCTCATTGACAGAGCGCACTCCTCATTTTCAGCGGGCACTCCTCATTGACAGCGGCCACTCCTCGTTGACAGGGGACACACCTCATTGACAGTGGGCAGTCCACATTGACGGGGGCACTCATAGTTGATAGCGGGAACTCCTCATTGACAGGGGGCACTCCGCATTCACCGGGTGCAAAACCGATTGACAGGGGCACTCTTCATTGACAGGGGGCACGCCTCATTCTCAGCGGGCACTTCTCATTGACAGGGGGCGCTCCTCTTTGACGGCGGGTCACTCCTTTGTGACGTGGGGCACTCCTCATTGACAGGGGTCACACTTCAGAGACGGGGGGCACTCCTCATTGACAGGGGGCACTCCTCATTGACAGCTGGCACTCCTCGTTAACGGCGGCACTACTCATTGACGGGCGGTCACTCCTTATTGACGGGGCGCACTCCTCATTGACAGGGGGCACTCTTCAGAGACGGGGGGGGCACTCCTCATTGACAGGGGGCACTCCTCATTGACAGGGGTCCCTTCTCATTGACAGGGGGCACTCCTCTTTGACGGGGGCGATCAGTGCTCATTGACGGGGGGGACACTCCTCATTGACGGGGGGAAATTCATCATTGACAGGGGGCTCTCCTTATTGACAGGTGGCACTCCTCATTGACAGGGGGCACTCCTGATTGACAGCGGCCAATTCACATTGACAGGGGGCACTCCTCATTGACGGGGGGGGGCACTCCTTATTGACGGGGGCACTCCTCATTGACAGGGAGCACTCTTCAGAGACGGGGGGGGGCACACCTCATTGACAGCGGTTTACTCCTCATTGACAGCGGGCACTTCTCATTAACAGGGGGCACTCCTCATTGACGGGGGGTGGGGGGTGCACTCCGTATTGACCCGGGGCACTTCTCATTGACAGGGGCATTCCTCATTGACAGTGGGTACTCCTCATTGACAGGGGCACTCCTTGTTGACAGGGGGGTCTCCTCATTGACAGGGGGCACTCCTCATTGACAGGGGGTTCTCCTCATTGGCGTGGGCACTCCTCATTGACAGGGGGCACTCCTCATTGACAGAGGGTCCACTTTATAGACGGGGGAAGCTCCTCATTGACAGGGGGCAATCCTCATTGGCAGAGGGCACTCCTCATTGACTGTGGGTCCTCCACATTGACAGGGGCACTGCTTATTGACAGGGGACACTCCTCATTGACGGGGGGGTGGGTGCACTCCTTATTGACGGGGGCACTCCTCATTGACAGGGAGCACTCTTCAGAGCCGTTGGGGCACACCTCATTGCCAGGGGTTTACTCCACATTGACAGCGGGCACTTCTCATTAACAGGGGGCACTCCTCATTGACGTGGGGTGGGGGGGGGCGTGCACTCCTTATTGACCCGGGGCACTTCTCATTGACAGGGGCATTCCTCAATGACAGGGGGTACTCCTCATTGACAGGGGGCACTCGTCATTGACACGGGCTACTCCTCATTTGCGTGTGCACTCCTCATTGACAGAGGGTCCACTTTACAGACGGGGCAAGCTCCTCATTGACAGGGGACACTCCTCATTGACAGGGGTCATTCGTCATTGGCGGGGGGCACTGCTCAATGCTGGGGTGGACTCCTAATTTACAGCGGTCACTGCTCATTGACAGTGGGGCACTCCTCATTTACAGGGTTACTCCTCATTGACAGGGGGCTCTCCTCATTGACGGGGGCACTCCTCATTGACAGGGGCCTCTCCCCAGTGACAGAGGGCACTCCTCATTGACAGGAGGCACTCCTCATTGACAGGGGGCACTCCTCATTGACAGAGGGCACTCCTCATTTTCAGCGGGCACTCCTCATTGACAGCGGCCACTCCACGTTGACAGGGGACACACCTCATTGACAGGGGGCAGTCCACATTGACGGGGGCACTCATAGTTGATAGCGGGCACTCCTCATTGACAGGGGGCACTCCGCATTGACCGGGGGCAATACCCATTGACAGGGGCACTCTTCATTGACCGAATGCACTCCTCATTGACATGGGGCACGCCTCATTTACAGTGGGGCACTCCTCATTTACAGGGTTACTCTTCATTGACAGGGGGCTCTCCTCATTGACGGGGGCACTCCTCATTGACAGGGGGCTCTCCTCATTGACAGAGGGCACTCCTCATTTTCAGTCATTGACAGGGGGCTCTCCTCATTGACAGAGGGCACTCCTCATATTCAGCGGGCACTCCTCATTGACAGCGGCCACTCCTTGTTGACAGGGGACAGACCTCATTGACAGGGGGCAATCCACATTGACGGGGGCACTCATAGTTGATAGCGGGCACTCCTCATTAACAGGGGGCACTCCAAATTGACCGGGGGCAATACCCATTGACAGGGGCACTCTTCATTGACAGAAGGCACTCCTCATTGACAGGGGCACGCTCATTGACAGGGGGCAATCCTCATTGGCAGAGGGCACTCCTCATTGACTGTGGGTCCTCCACATTGACAGGGGCACTGCTTATTGACAGGGGACACTCCTCATTGACGGGGGGTGGGTGCAACTCCTTATTGACGGGGCACTCCTCATTGACAGGGAGCACTCTTCAGAGCCGTGGGGGCACACCTCATTGCCAGGGGTTTACTCCACATTGACAGCGGGCACTTCTCATTAACAGGGGGCACTCCTCATTGACGTGGGGGGGGGGGGGCGTGCACTCCTTATTGACCCGGGGCACTTCTCATTGACAGGGGCATTCCTCAATGACAGGGGGTACTCCTCATTGACAGGGGGCACTCGTCATTGACAGGGCTACTCCTCATTTGCGTGGGCACTCCTCATTAACAGGGGGCACTCCTCATTGACAGTGGGCACTCCTCATTGACAGAGGGCACTCCTCATTTTCAGCGGGCACTCCACATTGACAGCGGCCACTCCTCGTTGACAGGGACACACCTCATTGACAGGGGGCAGTCCACATTGACGGGGGCACTCATAGTTGATAGCGGGCACTCCACATTTACAAGGGGCACTCCGCATTCACCGGGCACAAAACCCATTGACAGGGGCACTCTTCATTTACAGGGGCACGCCTCATTGACGGCGGGTCACTCCTTTCTGACGGGGGCACTCCTCATTGACAGGGGTACACTTCAGAGACGGGGGCACTCTTCATTGACAGGGGGCCCTCCTCATTGACAGGGCCCTCCTCATTGACAATGACACTCCTCATTGACAGAGGGCACTCCTCATTTTCAGCGGGCACTCCTCATTGACAACGGCCACTCCTCGTTGACAGGGACACACCTCATTGACAGTGGGCAGTCACATTGACGGGGGCACTCATAGTTGATAGCGCGCACTCCTCATTGACAGGGGGCACTCCTCATTAACAGGGGGCACTCCTCATTGACAGTGGGCACTCCTCATTGACAGAGGGCACTCCTCATTTTCAGCGGGCACTCCTCATTGACAGCGGACACTCCTCGGTGACAGGGGACACACCTCATTGACAGTGGGCACTCCAAATTGACGGGGGCACTCATAGTTGATAGCGGGCACTCCTCATTGACAGGGGGCACTCCGCATTCACCGGTGCAAAACCCGATTGACAGGGCACTCTTCATTGACAGGGGGCACGCCTCATTCTCAGCGGGCACTTCTCATTGACAGGGGGCGCTCCTCTTTGACGGCGGGTCACTCCTTTGTGACGTGGGGCACTCCTCATTGACAGGGTCACACTTCAGAGACGGGGGGCACTCCTCATTGACAGGGGGCACTCCTCATTGACAGCTGGCACTCCTCGTTAACGGCGGCACTACTCATTGACGGGCGGTCACTCCTTATTGACGGGGCGCACCTCCTCATTGACAGGGGCACTCTTCAGAGACGGGGGGGCACTCCTCATTGACAGGGGGCACTCCTCATTGACAGGGGTCCCTTCTCATTGACAGGGGGCACTCCTCTTTGACGGGGGCGATCAGTGCTCATTGACGGGGGGCACACTCCTCATTGACGGGGGAAATTCATCATTGACAGGGGGCTCTCCTTATTGACAGGTGGCACTCCTCATTGACAGGGGGCACTCCTGATTGACAGCGGCCAATTCACATTGACAGGGGGCACTCCTCATTGACGGGGGGGGCACTCCTTATTGACGGGGGCACTCCTCATTGACAGGGAGCACTCTTCAGAGACGGGGGGGGGCACACCTCATTGACAGCGGTTTACTCCTCATTGACAGCGGGCACTTCTCATTAACAGGGGCACTCCTCATTGACGGGGGGGTGGGGGGTGCACTCCGTATTGACCCGGGGCACTTCTCATTGACAGGGGCATTCCTCATTGACAGTGGGTACTCCTCATTGACAGGGGCACTCCTTGTTGACAGGGGGGTCTCCTCATTGACAGGGGCACTCCTCATTGACAGGGGGTTCTCCTCATTGGCGTGGGCACTCCTCATTGACAGGGGCACTCCTCATTGACAGAGGGTCCACTTTATAGACGGGGGAAGCTCCTCATTGACAGGGGGCAATCCTCATTGGCAGAGGGCACTCCTCATTGACTGTGGGTCCTCCACATTGACAGGGGCACTGCTTATTGACAGGGGACACTCTCATTGACGGGGGGTGGGTGCACTCCTTATTGACGGGGGCACTCCTCATTGACAGGGAGCACTCTTCAGAGCCGTTGGGGCACACCTCATTGCCAGGGGTTTACTCCACATTGACAGCGGGCACTTCTCATTAACAGGGGGCACTCCCTCATTGACGTGGGGTGGGGGGGGGGCGTGCACTCCTTATTGACCCGGGGCACTTCTCATGACAGGGGCATTCCTCAATGACAGGGGTACTCCTCATTGACAGGGGGCACTCGTCATTGACACGGGCTACTCCTCATTTGCGTGTGCACTCCTCATTGACAGAGGGTCCACTTTACAGACGGGGCAAGCTCCTCATTGACAGGGGACACTCCTCATTGACAGGGGTCATTCGTCATTGGCGGGGGGCACTGCTCAATGCTGGGGTGGACTCCTAATTTACAGCGGTCACTGCTCATTGACAGTGGGGCACTCCTCATTTACAGGGTTACTCCTCATTGACAGGGGCTCTCCTCATTGACGGGGGCACTCCTCATTGACAGGGGCCTCTCCCCAGTGACAGAGGGCACTCCTCATTGACAGGAGGCACTCCTCATTGACAGGGGGCACTCCTCATTGACAGAGGGCACTCCTCATTTTCAGCGGGCACTCCTCATTGACAGCGGCCACTCCACGTTGACAGGGGACACACCTCATTGACAGGGGGCAGTCACATTGACGGGGCACTCATAGTTGATAGCGGGCACTCCTCATTGACAGGGGGCACTCCGCATTGACCGGGGGCAATACCCATTGACAGGGGCACTCTTCATTGACCGAATGCACTCCTCATTGACATGGGGCACGCCTCATTTACAGTGGGGCACTCCTCATTTACAGGGTTACTCTCATTGACAGGGGGCTCTCCTCATTGACGGGGGCACTCCTCATTGACAGGGGGCTCTCCCCATTGACAGAGGGCACTCCTCATTTTCAGCGGGCACTCCTCATTGACAGCGGCCACTCCTTGTTGACAGGGACAGACCTCATTGACAGGGGCAATCCACATTGACGGGGGCACTCATAGTTGATAGCGGGCACTCCTCATTAACAGGGGCACTCCAAATTGACCGGGGGCAATACCCATTGACAGGGGCACTCTTCATTGACAGAAGGCACTCCTCATTGACAGGGGGCACGCCTCATTGACAGGGGGCAATCCTCATTGGCAGAGGGCACTCCTCATTGACTGTGGGTCCTCCACATTGACAGGGCACTGCTTATTGACAGGGGACACTCCTCATTGACGGGGGGGTGGGTGCACTCCTTATTGACGGGGCACTCCTCATTGACAGGAGCACTCTTCAGAGCCGTGGGGGCACACCTCATTGCCAGGGGTTTACTCCACATTGACAGCGGGCACTTCTCATTAACAGGGGGCACTCCTCATTGACGTGGGGGGGGGGGGGGCGTGCACTCCTTATTGACCCGGGGCACTTCTCATTGACAGGGGCATTCCTCAATGACAGGGGGTACTCCTCATTGACAGGGGGCACTCGTCATTGACAGGGGCTACTCCTCATTTGCGTGGGCACTCTCATTAACAGGGGGCACTCCTCATTGACAGTGGGCACTCCTCATTGACAGAGGGCACTCCTCATTTTCAGCGGGCACTCCACATTGACAGCGGCCACTCTCGTTGACAGGGGACACACCTCATTGACAGGGGGCAGTCCACATTGACGGGGGCACTCATAGTTGATAGCGGGCACTCCACATTTACAAGGGGCACTCCGCATTCACCCGGGCACAAAACCCATTGACAGGGCACTCTTCATTTACAGGGGGCACGCCTCATTGACGGCGGTCACTCCTTTCTGACGGGGGGCACTCCTCATTGACAGGGGTCACACTTCAGAGACGGGGGGCACTCTTCATTGACAGGGGGCCCTCCTCATTGACAGGGGCCCTCCTCATTGACAATGACACTCCTCATTGACAGAGGGCACTCCTCATTTTCAGCTGGCACTCCTCATTGACAACGGCCACTCCTCGTTGACAGGGGACACACCTCATTGACAGTGGGCAGTCCACATTGACGGGGGCACTCATAGTTGATAGCGCGCACTCCTCATTGACAGGGGCACTCCTCATTAACAGGGGCACTCCTCATTGACAGTGGGCACTCCTCATTGACAGAGGGCACTCCTCATTTTCAGCGGGCACTCCTCATTGACAGCGGACACTCCTCGGTGACAGGGGACACACCTCATTGACAGTGGGCACTCCAAATTGACGGGGGCACTCATAGTTGATAGCGGGCACTCCTCATTGACAGGGGCACTCCGCATTCACCGGGTGCAAACCCATTGACAGGGGCACTCTTCATTGACAGGGGGCACGCCTCATTGACAGGGCAATCCTCATTGACAGGGGGCACTCCTCTTTGACGGCGGGTCACCCCTTTTTGACGGGGGGCACTCCTCATTGACAGGGGTCACACTTCAGAGACGGGGGCACTCCTCATTGACAGGGGGCACTCCTCATTGACAGCTGGCACTCCTCGTTAACGGCGGCACTACTCATTGACGGGCGGTCACTCCTTATTGACGAGGCGCACTCCTCATTGACAGGGACACTCTTCAGAGACGGGGGGGGGCACTCCTCATTGACAGGGGGCACTCCTCATTGACAGGGGTCCCTTCTCATTGACAGGGGTTTCTCCTCATTGGCGTGGGCACTCCGCACTGACAGGGGGCACTCCTCATTCACAGAGGGTCCACTTTATAGACGGGGGAAGCTCCTCATTGACAGGGGGCAATCCTCATTGGCAGAGGGCACTCCTCATTGACTGTGGGTCCTCCACATGAGAGGGGCAATGCTTATTGACAGGGGACACTCCTCATTGACGGGGGGGGGGGGGGGTGCACTCCTTATTGACGGGGGCACTCCTCATTGACAGGGAGCACTCTTCAGAGCCGTTGGGGCACACCTCATTGCCAGGGGTTACTCCACATTGACAGCGGGCACTTCTCATGAACAGGGGGCTTTGACGGGGGCGATCAGTCCTCATTGACGGGGGGGGGACACTCCTCATTGACGGTGGAAATTCATCATTGACAGGGGGCTCTCCTTACTGACAGGTGGCACTCCTCATTGACAGGGGGCACTCCTGATTTACAGCGGCCAATTCACATTGACAGGGGCACTCCTCATTGACGGGGGGGCACTCCTTATTGACGGGGGCACTCCTCATTGACAGGGAGCACTCTTCAGAGACAGCGGTTTACTCCTCATTGACAGCGGGCACTTCTCATTAACAGGGGCACTCCTCATTGACGGGGGGGGGGGGGGGGGTGGGTTGCACTCCGTATTGACCCGGGGCACTTCTCATTGACAGGGGCATTCCTCATTGACTGGGGGTACTCCTCATTGACAGGGGCACTCCTCGTTGACAGGGGGTCTCCTCATTAACAGGGGGCACTCCTCATTGACAGGGGGTTCTCCTCATTGACAGAGGGCACTCCTCATTTTCAGCGGGCACTCCTCATTGACAGCGGCCACTCCTTGTTGACAGGGGACAGACCTCATTGACAGGGGGCAGTCCACATTGACGGGGGCACTCATAGTTGATAGCGGGCACTCCTCATTAACAGGGGGACTCCAAATTGACCGGGGGCAATACCCATTGACAGGGGCACTCTTCATTGACAGAAGGCACTCCTCATTGACAGGGGGCACGCCTCATTGACAGGGGGCAATCCTCATTGGCAGAGGGCACTCCTCATTGACTGTGGGTCCTCCACATTGACAGGGGCACTGCTTATTGACAGGGGACACTCCTCATTGACGGGGGGGTGGGTGCACTCCTTATTGACGGGGGCACTCCTCATTGACAGGGAGCACTCTTCAGAGCCGTGGGGGCACACCTCATTGCCAGGGGTTTACTCCACATTGACAGCGGGCACTTCTCATTAACAGGGGGCACTCCTCATTGACGTGGAGGGGGGCGTGCACTCCTTATTGACCCGGGGCACTTCTCATTGACAGGGGCATTCCCCAATGACAGGGGGTACTCCTCATTGACAGGGGGCACTCGTCATTGACAGGGGCTACTCCTCATTTGCGTGGGCACTCCTCATTGACAGAGGGTCCACTTTATAGACGGGGCAAGCTCGTCATTGACAGGGGACACTCCTCATTGACAGGGGGCACTCCTCATTAACAGGGGGCACTCCTCATTGACAGTGGGCACTCCTCATTGACAGAGGGCACTCCTCATTTTCAGCGGGCACTCATCATTGACAGCGGCCACTCCTCGTTGACAGGGGACACACCTCATTGACAGTGGGCAGTCCACATTGACGGGGGCACTCATAGTTGATAGCGGGCACTCCACATTTACAAGGGGCACTCCGCATTCACCGGGCACAAAACCCATTGACAGGGGCACTCTTCATTTACAGGGGGCACGCCTCATTGACGGCGGGTCACTCCTTTCTGACGGGGGGCACTCCTCATTGACAGGGGTCACACTTCAGAGACGGGGGGCACTCTTCATTGACAGGGGGCCCTCCTCATTGACAGGGGGCCCTCCTCATTGACAATGACACTCCTCATTGACAGAGGGCACTCCTCATTTTCAGCGGGCACTCCTCATTGACAACGGCCACTCCTCGTTGACAGGGGACACACCTCATTGACAGTGGGCAGTCCACATTGACGGGGGCACTCATAGTTGATAGCGCGCACTCCTCATTGACAGGGGGCACTCCTCATTAACAGGGGGCACTCCTCATTGACAGTGGGCACTCCTCATTGACAGAGGGCACTCCTCATTTTCAGCGGGCACTCCTCATTGACAGCGGACACTCCTCGGTGACAGGGGACACACCTCATTGACAGTGGGGACTCCAAATTGACGGGGGCACTCATAGTTGATATCGGGCACTCCTCATTGACAGGGGGCACTCCGCATTCACCGGGTGCAAAACCCATTGACAGGGGCACTCTTCATTGACAGGGGGCACGCCTCATTGACAGGGGGCAATCCTCATTGACAGGGGGCACTCCTCTTTGACGGCGGGTCACCCCTTTTTGACGGGGGGCTCTCCTCATTGACAGTGGTCACACTTCAGAGACGGGGGGCACTCCTCATTGACAGGGGGCACTCCTCATTGACAGCTGGCACTCCTCGTTAACGGCGGCACTACTCATTGACGGGCGGTCACTCCTTATTGACGGGGCGCACTCCTCATTGACAGGGGACACTCTTCAGAGACGGCGGGGGCACTCCTCATTGACAGGGGGCACTCCTCATTGACAGGGGTCCCTTCTCATTGACAGGGGGTTCTCCTCATTGGCGTGGGCACTCCGCATTGACAGGGGGCACTCCTCATTCACAGAGGGTCCACTTTATAGACGGGGGAAGCTCCTCATTGACAGGGGGCAATCCTCATTGGCAGAGGGCACTCCTCATTGACTGTGGGTCCTCCACATTGACAGGGGCACTGCTTATTGACAGGGGACACTCCTCATTGACGGGGGGGTGGGTGCACTCCTTATTGACGGGGGCACTCCTCATTGACAGGGAGCACTCTTCAGAGCCGTTGGGGCACACCTCATTGCCAGGGGTTTACTCCACATTGACAGCGGGCACTTCTCATGAACAGGGGGCTCTTTGACGGGGGCGATCAGTCCTCATTGACGGGGGGGACACTCCTCATTGACGGGGGGAAATTCATCATTGACAGGGGGCTCTCCTTACTGACAGGTGGCACTCCTCATTGACAGGGGGCACTCCTGATTTACAGCGGCCAATTCACATTGACAGGGGGCACTCCTCATTGACGGGGGGGCACTCTTCATAGACAGCGGTTTACTCCTCATTGACAGCGGGCACTTCTCATTAACAGGGGGCACTCCTCATTGACGGGGGTGGGGTGGGGTGCACTCCGTATTGACCCGGGGCACTTCTCATTGACAGGGGCATTCCTCATTGACAGGGGGTACTCCTCATTGACACGGGCACTCCTCGTTGACAGGGGGTCTCCTCATTGACAGGGGGCACTCCTCATTGACAGGGGGTTCTCCTCATTGGCGTGGGCACTCCGCATTGACAGGGGGCACTCCTCATTCACAGAGGGTCCACTTTATAGACGGGGGAAGCTCCTCATTGACAGGGGGCAATCCTCATTGGCAGAGGGCACTCCTCATTGACTGTGGGTCCTCCACATTGACAGGGGCACTGCTTATTGACAGGGACACTCCTCATTGACGGGGGGTGGGTGCACTCCTTATTGACGGGGGCACTCCTCATTGACAGGGAGCACTCTTCAGAGCCGTTGGGGCACACCTCATTGCCAGGGGTTTACTCCACATTGACAGCGGGCACTTCTCATGAACAGGGGGCACTCCTCATTGACGTGGGGGGGGGGGGGGGGGGGCGTGCACTCCTTATTGACCAGGTGCACTTCTCATTGACAGGGGCATTCCTCAATGACAGGGGGTACTCCTCAATGACAGGGGGCACTCCTCATTGAGAGGGGGGTCTCCTCATTGACAGGGGGCACTCGTCATTGGCAGGGGCTACTCCTCATTTGCGTGGGCACTCCTCATTGACAGAGGGTCCACTTTATAGACGGGGCAAGCTCCTCATTGACAGGGGACACTCCTCATTGACAGGGGTCATTCGTCATTGGCGGGGACACTCATTGACAGTGGGCACTCCTCATTGACAGAGCGCACTCCTCATTTTCAGCGGGCACTCCTCATTGACAGCGGCCACTCCTCGTTGACAGGGGACACACCTCATTGACAGTGGGCAGTCCACATTGACGGGGGCACTCATAGTTGATAGCGGGCACTCTTCATTGACAGGGGGCACTCCGCATTCACCGGGTGCAAAACCGATTGACAGGGGCACTCTTCATTGACAGGGGCACGCCTCATTCTCAGCGGGCACTTCTCATTGACAGGGGGCGCTCCTCTTTGACGGCGGGTCACTCCTTTGTGACGTGGGGCACTCCTCATTGACAGGGGTCACACTTCAGAGACGGGGGGCACTCCTCATTGACAGGGGGCACTCCTCATTGACAGCTGGCACTCCTCGTTAACGGCGGCACTACTCATTGACGGGCGGTCACTCCTTATTGACGGGGCGCACTCCTCATTGACAGGGGGCACTCTTCAGAGACGGGGGGGGCACTCCTCATTGACAGGGGGCACTCCTCATTGACAGGGGTCCCTTCTCATTGACAGGGGGCACTCCTCTTTGACGGGGGCGATCAGTGCTCATTGACGGGGGGACACTCCTCATTGACGGGGGGAAATTCATCATTGACAGGGGGCTCTCCTTATTGACAGGTGGCACTCCTCATTGACAGGGGGCACTCCTGATTGACAGCGGCCAATTCACATTGACAGGGGGCACTCCTCATTGACGGGGGGGCACTCCTTATTGACGGGGGCACTCCTCATTGACAGGGAGCACTCTTCAGAGACGGGGGGGGGCACACCTCATTGACAGCGGTTTACTCCTCATTGACAGCGGGCACTTCTCATTAACAGGGGCACTCCTCATTGACGGGGGGGGGGTGCACTCCGTATTGACCCGGGGCACTTCTCATTGACAGGGGCATTCCTCATTGACAGTGGGTACTCCTCATTGACAGGGCCACTCCTTGTTGACAGGGGGGTCTCCTCATTGACAGGGGGCACTCCTCATTGACAGGGGGTTCTCCTCATTGGCGTGGGCACTCCTCATTGACAGGGGGCACTCCCCATTGACAGAGGGTCCACTTTATAGACGGGGGAAGCTCCTCATTGACAGGGGGCAATCCTCATTGGCAGAGGGCACTCCTCATTGACTGTGGGTCCTCCACATTAACAGGGGCACTGCTTATTGACAGGGGACACTCCTCATTGACGGGGGGGTGGGTGCACTCCTTATTGACGGGGGCCCTCCTCATTGACAGGGAGCACTCTTCAGAGCCGTGGGGGCACACCTCATTGCCAGGGGTTTACTCCACATTGACAGCGGGCACTTCTCATTAACAGGGGGCACTCCTCATTGACGTGGGGGGGGGGGGCGTGCACTCCTTATTGACCAGGGGCACTTCTCATTGACAGATGCATTCCTCAATGACAGGGGGTACTCCTCAATGACAGGGGGCACTCCTCATTGACAGGGGGGTCTCCTCATTGACAGGGGGCACTCGTCATTGACAGGGGCTACTCCTCATTTGCGTGGGCACTCCTCATTGACAGAGGGTCCACTTTACAGACGGGGCAAGCTCCTCATTGACAGGGGACACTCCTCATTGACAGGGGTCATTCGTCATTGGCGGGGGGCACTGCTCAATGCTGGGGTGGACTCCTAATTTACAGCGGTCACTCCTCATTGACAGTGGGGCACTCCTCATTTACAGGGTTACTCCTCATTGACAGGGGGCTCTCCTCATTGACGGGGGCACTCCTCATTGACAGGGGCCTATCCTCAGTGACAGAGGGCACTCCTCATTGACAGGAGGCACTCCTCATTGACAGGGGGCACTCCTCATTGACAGAGGGCACTCCTCATTTTCAGCGGGCACTCCTCATTGACAGCGGCCACTCCACGTTGACAGGGGACACACCTCATTGACAGGGGGCAGTCCACATTGACGGGGGCACTCATAGTTGATAGCGGGCACTCCTCATTGACAGGGGGCACTCCGCATTGACCGGGGGCAATACCCATTGACAGGGGCACTCTTCATTGACAGAATGCACTCCTCATTTACAGTGGGGCACTCCTCATTTACAGGGTTACTCTTCATTGACAGGGGGCTCTCCTCATTGACGGGGTCACTCCTCATTGACAGGGGGCTCTCCTCATTGACAGAGGGCACTCCTCATTTTCAGCGGGCACTCCTCATTGACAGCGGCCACTCCTTGTTGACAGGGGACAGACCTCATTGACAGGGGGCACTCCTCATTGACAGGGGGCACTCCAAATTGACCGGGGGCAATACCCATTGACAGGGGCACTCTTCATTGACAGAAGGCACTCCTCATTTACAGGGGGCACGCCTCATTGACAGGGGGCACTCCTCATTGACAGGAGGCACTCCTCATTGACAGGGGGCACTCCTCATTGACAGGGGGGTCTCCACATTGACGGGGGGCACTCGTCATTGACAGGGGCTACTCCTCATTGGCGTGGGCACTCCTCATTGACAGAGGGTCCACTTTATAGACGGGGCAAGCTCCTCATTGACAGGGGACACTCCTCATTGACAGGGGGCACTCCTCATTGACAGGGGGGTCTCCACATTGACAGGGGGCACTCGTCATTGACAGGGGCTACTCCTCATTGGCGTGGGCACTCCTCATTGACAGAGGGTCCACTTTATAGACGGGGCAAGCTCCTCATTGACAGGGGACACTCCTCATTGACAGGGGTCATTCGTCATTGGCGGGGGGCACTGCTCAATGCTGGGGTGGACTCCTAATTTACAGCTGTCACTGCTCATTGAAAGTGGGGCACCCCTCATTTACAGGGTTACTCCTCATTGACAGGGGGCTCTCCTCATTGACGGGGGCACTGCTCATTGACAGCGGGCTCTCCTCAGTGATAGAGGGCACTCCTCATTGACAGGGGGCTCTCCTCATTCACAGGGGGCACTCCTCATTGACAGAGGGCACTCCTCATTTTCAGCGGGCACTCCTCATTGACAGCGGCCACTCCACGTTGACAGGGGACACACCTCATTGACAGGGGGCAGTCCACATTGACGGGGGCACTCATAGTTGATATCGGGCACTCCTCATTAACAGGGGGCACTCCGCATTGACCCGGGGCAATACCCATTGACAGGGGCACTCTTCATTGACAGAAGGCACTCCTCATTGACAGGGGGCACGCCTCATTGACAGCGGGCACTCCTCATTGACAGGAGGTACTCCTCATTGACAGGGGGCGCTCCGCATTGACAGGGGGCAATACCCATTGACATGGGGCACTCCTCATGGACAGGGGGCACTCCACATTGACAGGGGGCCCTCCTCATTGACAGGGGGTACTCCCCATTGACAGGGGCACTGCTTATTGACAGGGGGCACTCCTCATTGACAGCGGGCACTTCTCATTGACGGGGGCATTCCTCATTGACGGGGGGTACTCCTCATTGACAGGGGGCACACCTCATTGACAGGGGGTAATCCTCATTGGCGTGGGCACTCCTCATTGACAGGGGGTCCACTTTATAGGCGGGGGAACCTCCTCATTGACTGCAGACACTCCTCATTGACAGGGGTCATTCGTCATTGACGGGGAGCACTGCTCAATGATGGGGGGTCTCCTAATTGACAGCGGTCACTCCTCATTGACAGTGGGGCACTCCTCATTTTGAGGTTACTCCTCATTGACAAGGGGGCTCTCCTCATTGACAGGGGGCACTCCTCATTGAGAGGGGGCACTCCTCAGTGACAGAGGGAACTCCGAGTTGACAGCGGGCAATCCTCATTGACAGGGGGCAGTCCTCATTGACAGGGGGCACTCCTCATTGACAGGAAGCACTCCTCATTAACAGGGGGAACTCCTTCTTGACAGCAGTCACTCCTCATGGACAGGGCAAACTCATTGACAAGGGGCACTTCTCATTAACAGTGGGTACTCTTCATATAAGGGGGGCACTACTCATTGACAGGGGGCACTACTCATTAACGGGTGGGGGCACACCTCATTGACGGGGGGCACTCCTCATTGACAGGGGGTACACTTTATAGACGGGGGGGAGCTCCTCATTGACACGGGACATACGTCATTGACAAGGGACACTCATGATTGACAGGGGGCACTCATCATTTACAGGGTCACGCCTCATTTCCAGGGTTACTCCTCATTGACGGGGGGCACTTCTCATTGACGGGGCACTACTCATTGACATAGGGCACTCATTGTTGATAGCGGGCACTCCCCATTGACATGGGGCCCTCCGCATTAACTGGGGGCAAAACCCATTGACAGGGTGCACTCCTCATTGACAGGGGGCAGTCCACATTGACAGGGGGCACTCATAGTTGATTGCGGGCACTCCTCATTGACAGGGGGCACTCCGCCTTGACAGGGGCAATACCCATTGACATGGGGCACTCCTCATTGACAGGGGGCACTCCTCATTGACAGTGGGCACTCCTGATTGACGGGGGGGGCACTCCTTATTGACGGGGGCACTCCTCATTGACAGGGAGCACTCTTCAGAGACGGGGGGGCACACCTCATTGACAGGGGTGTACTCCTCATTGACAGCGGGCACTTCTCATTAACAGGGGGCACTCCTCATTTACCGGGGGGGGGGATGCACTCCTTATTGACCCGGGGCACTTCTCATTGACAGGGGCATTCCTCATTGACAGGGGGTTCTCCTCATTGACAGGGGGCACTCCTCATTGACAGGGGGATCTCCTCATTGACAGGGGGCTCTCCTCATTGACGGGGGTACTCCTCATTGGCGTGGGCACTCCTCATTGACAGAGGGTCCACTTTATAGACGGGGGAAGCTCCTCATTGACAGGGGACACTCCTCATTGACAGGGGTCATTCGTCATTGAAGGGGGGCACTGCTCAATGCTGGTGGGGACTCCTAATTTACAGCGGTCACTGCTCATTGACAGTGGGGCATTCCTCATTTACTGGGTTACTCGTCATTGACAGGGGGCTCTCCTCTTTGACAGGGGGCACTCCTCATTGACAGGGGGATCTCCTCAGTGACAGAGGGCACTCCGAGTTGACAGCAGGCACTCCGAGTTGACAGGGGGCACTCCTCATTGACAGGGAGCACTCCTCATTAACAGGGGGCACTCGTCATTGACAGTGGGCACTCCTCTTTGGCAGGGGACACACCTCATTGACAGGGGGCAGTCCACATTGACGGGGGCACTCATAGTTGATAGCGCGCACTCCTCATTGACAGGGGGCACTCCGCATTCACCGGGCGCAAAACCCATTGACAGGGGCACTCTTCATTGACAGGGGGCACGCCTCATTCTCAGCGGGCACTCCTCATTGACAGGGGGCACTCCTCATTGACGGCGGGTCACTCCTTTTTGACGGGGGGCACTCCTCATTGACGGGCGGTCACTCCGTATTGACGGGGCGCACTCCTCATTGACAGGGGGCACTCTTCAGAGACGGGGGGCACTCCTCATTGACAGGGGGCACTCCTCATTGACAGGGGTACCTTCTCATTGACAGGGGGCACTCCTCTTTGACGGGGGCGTTCAGTCCTCATTGACGGGCGGTCACTCCTCATTGACATGGGGCACTCTTCAGAGACGGGGGGGCACTCCTCATTGACAGGGGGCTCTCCTTATTGACAGGGGGCACTCCTGATTGACAGCGGCCAATTCACATTGACAGGGGGCATTCCTCATTGACGGGGGGGGGGCACTCCTTATTGACGGGGGCACTCTTTAGAGACGGGGGGGCACACCTCATTGAAAGGGGTTTACTCCTCATTGACAGCGGGCACTTCTCATGAACAGGGGGCAATCCTCATTGACGGGGGGGGCACTCCTTATTGACCCGGGGCACTTCTCATTGACAGGGGCATTCCCCATTGACAGGGGGTACTCCTCATTGACAGGGGCACTACTCGTTGAGAGCGGGGTCTCCTCATTGACAGGGGGCACTCCTCATTGACAGGGTGTACTCCTCATTGACGTGGGCACTCCTCATTGACAGAGGGTCCACTTTATTGACGGGGGAAGCTCCTCATTGACAGGGTGCACTCCTCATTGACAGAGGCCACTCCTCCTTGACTGTGGGTCCTCCACATTGACAGGGTCACTGCTTATTGACAGGGGACACTCCTCATTGACGGGGGGCACTTCTGTGTTGAGTATAGGGCGAACGGGAGGACTTTGAATAGTGTGGAGGAGCAGAGGGTTCGAGGTGTATGTGTGCATAGATCCCTGAAAGTTGGGAATCAAGTAGATAAGGTTGTTAAGAAGGCATATGGTGTCTTGGCGTTTATTGGTAGGGGGATTGAATTTAGGAGTCGTAGCGTTATGTTGCAACTGTACACAACTCTGGTGCGGCCGCACTTGGAGTACTGTGTGCAGTTCTGGTCCCCACATTACAGGAAGGATGTGGAGGCTTTGGAGAGGGTGCAGAGGATGTTTACCAGGATGTTGCCTGGTATGGAGGGGAGATCCTATGAGGAGAGGCTGAGGGATTTGGGATTGTTTTCGCTGGAAAGGCGGCGGCTAAGAGGGGATCTTATTGAAACATATAAGATGATTAGAGGTTTAGATAGGGTGGATAGTGATAGCCTTTTTCCTCTGATGGAGAAATCCAGCACGAGGGGGCATGGCTTTAAATTGAGGGGGGGTAGTTATAGAACCGATGTCAGGGGTAGGTTCTTTACCCAGAGGGTGGTGAGGGATTGGAATGCCCTGCCAGCATCAGTTGTAAATGCGCCTAGTTTGGGGGCGTTTAAGAGATGCGTAGATAGGTTCATGGACGAAAAGAAATTGGTTTAGGTTGGAGGGTCACAGTTTTTTTTTTTAACTGGTCGGTGCAACATCGTGGGCCGAAGGGCCTGTTCTGCGCTGTAATGTTCTATGTTCTATGTTCTATGTTCATTGACGGGGGGGGGGGGGGCACTCCTTATTGAAGGGGGCACGCCTCATTGACGTGGGGGCCGGCGTGCACTGCTTATTGACCGGTGGCACTTCTCATTGACAGGGGCATTCCTCATTGACAGGGGGTACTCCTCAATGACAGGGGGCACTCCTCATTGACAGGGGGGTCTCTTCCTTGACAGGGGGCACTCGTCATTGACAGGGGCTACTCCTCATTGGCGTGGGCGCTCCTCATTGACAGAGGGTCCACTTTATAGACGGGGCAAGCTCCTCATTGACAGGGGGCTCTCCTCATTGACGGGGGCACTCCTCATTGACAGGGGACTCTCCTCAGTGACAGAGGGCACTCCTCATTGACACGGGGCACTCCTCATTGACAGGGGGCACTCCTCTTTGGCAGAGGGAACTCCTCATTTTCAGCGGGCACTCCTCATTGACAGCGGCCACTCCACGTTGACAGGGGACACACCTCATTGGCAGGGGGCAGTCCACATTGACGGGGGCACTCATAGCTGATAGCGGGCACTCCTCATTGACAGGGGGCACTCCGCATTGACCGGGGGCAATACCCATTGACAGGGGCACTCTTCATTGACAGAAGGCACTCTTCATTGACATGGGGCACGCCTCATTTACAGTGGGGCACTCCTCATTTACAGGGTTACTCCTCATTGACAGGGGGCTCTCCTCATTGACGGGGGCACTCCTCATTGACAGGGGCTCTCCTCATTGACAGGGGGCACTCCTCATTGACAGAGGGCACTCCTCATTTTCAGCGGGCACTCCTCATTGACAGCGGCCACTCCTCGTTGACAGGGGACAGACCTCATTGACAGGGGGCAGTCCACATTGACGGGGGCACTCATAATTGATAGCGGGCACTCCTCATTAACAGGGGGGCACTCCGCATTGACCGGGGGCAATACCCATTGACAGGGGCACTCTTCATTGACAGAAGGCACTCCTCATAGACAGGGGGCACACATCATTGACAGGGGGCATTCCTCATTGGCAGGAGGCACTCCTCATTGACAGGGGGCAATCCGCATTGACAGGGGGCAATACCCATTGACACGGGGCACTCCTCATTGACAGGGGGCACTCCTCATTGACAGGGGGACCTCCTCATTGACAGGGGGTACTCCACATTGACTGGGGCACTGCTTATTGACCGAAAGCACTCCTCATTGACAGCGGGCACTCCTCATTGACGGGGGCACTCGTCATTGACAGGGGGTACTCCTCATTGGGGTGGGCACTCCCCATTGACAGGGGGTCCACTTTATAGGCGGGGGAACCTCCTCATTGACTGGAGAGACTACTCATTGACAGGGGTGACTCCTTCTTGACAGCAGTCACACCTCATGGACAGGGCAAACTCATTGACAAGGGGCACTTCCCATTAACAGTGGGTACTCTTCATATAAGGGGGGCACTACTCATTGACAGGGGGCACTACTCATTGACGGGTGGGGGCACACCTCATTGACGGGGGGCACTCCTCATTGACAGGGGGTACATTTTATAGACGGGGGGGAGCTCCTCATTGACAGGGGGCACACCTCATTGACAGGGGGCACTCCTCATTTACAGGGTCACGCCTCATTTCCAGGGTTACTCCTCATTGACGAGGGGCACTTCTCATTGACGGGGCACTACTCATTGACATAGGGCACTCATTGTTGATAGCGGGCACTCCTCATTGACATGGGGCCCTCCGCATTAACTGGGGGCAAAACCCATTGACAGGGTGCACTCCTCATTGATAGGGGGCAGTCCACATTGACAGGGGGCACTCATAGTTGATAGCGGGCACTCCTCATTGACAGGGGGCACTCCGCATTGACAGGGGGCAATACCCATTGACACGGGGCACTCCTCATTGACAGGGGGCACTCCTCATTGACAATGGGTACTCAACATTGACAGTGGCACTGCTTATTGACAGGGGTCACTCCTCATTGACGGGGGGGGGCACTCTTTATTGACGGGGGCACTCCTCATTGACAGGGAGCACTCTTCAGAGACGGGGGGCACACCTCATTGACACCAGTGTACTCCTCATTGACAGCGGGTACTTCTCATTAACAGGGGGCACTCCTCATTGACCGGGGGGGGGGGGTGCACTCCTTATTGACCAGGGCCACTTCTCATTGACAGGGGCATTCCTCATTGACAGAGGTTACTCCTCATTGACATGGGGCACTCCTCATTGACAGGGGGGTCTCCTCATTGACAGGTGGCACTCCTCATTGTCAGGGGGTACTCCTCATTGGCGTGGGCACTCCTCATTGACAGAGGGTCCACTTTATAGACGGGGGAAGCTCTTCATTGACAGGGGGCACTCCTCATTGACAGAGGGCACTCCTCATTGACAGGGGGTACTCCACATTGACAGGGGCGCTGCTTATTGACGGGGGCACTACTCATTGACGGGGGGGACTCCTCATTGACAGGGGGCACTCCTCATTGACAGGGGGTACTCCTCATTGGCGTGGGCACTCCTCATTGACTGGGGGTCCACTCTATAGGCGGGGGAAACTCCTCATTGACTGGAGACACTCCTCATTGACAGGGGTCATTCGTCATTGACGGGGAGCACTGCTCAATGATGGGGGGTCTCCTAATTTACAGCGGTCACCCCTCATTGACAGTGGGGCACTCCTCATTTACAGGGTTACTCCTCGTTGACAAGGGGGCTCTCCTCATTGACAGGGGGCACTCCTCATTGAGAGGGGGCACTCCTCAGCGACAGAGGGAACTCCGAGTTGACAGCGGGCACTCCTCATTGACAGGGGGCACTCCTCATTGTCAGGGGGCACTCCTCATTGACAGGAAGCACTCCTCATTAACAGGGGGAAATCCTTCTTGACAGCAGTCACTCCTCATGGACAGGGCAAACTCATTGACAAGGGGCACTTCTCATTAACAGTGGGTACTCTTCATATAAGGGGGGCACTACTCATTGACAGGGGGCACTACTCATTGACGGGTGGGGGCACACCTCATTGACGGGGGGCACTCCTCAGTGACCGGAGGTACATTTTATAGACGGGGGGGAGCTCCTCATTGACAGGGGACATACGTCATTGACACGGGACACTCATCATTGACAGGGGGCACTCCACATTTACAGGGTCACGCCTCATTTCCAGGGTTACTCCTCATTGACGAGGGGCACTTCTCATTGACGGGGCACTACTCATTGACATGGGGCACTCATTGTTGATAGCGGGCACTCCTCATTGACATGGGTCCCTCCGCATTAACAGGGGCCAAAACCCATTGACAGGGTGCACTCCTCATTGACAGGGGGCAGTCCACATTGACAGGGGGCACTCATAGTTGATAGCGGGCACTCCTCATTGACAGGGGGCACTCCGCATTGACAGGGGGCAATACCCATTGACACGGGGCACTCCTCATTGACAGGGGGCACTCCTCATTGACAGGGGGCACTCCTCATTGACAATGGGTAGTCCACATTGACAGTGGCACTGCTTATTGACAGGGTTCACTCCTCATTGACGGGGGGGGGGCACTCCTTATTGACGGGGGCACACCTCATTGACAGGGAGCACTCTTCAGAGACGGGGGGGGCACACCTCATTGACAGGGGTGTACTCCTCATTGACAGCGGGCACTTCTCATTAACAGGGGCACTCCTCATTGACCGGGGGGGGGGGGTCGACTCCTTATTGACCAGGGGCTCTTCTCATTGACAGGGGCATTCCTCATTGACAGGGGTTACTCCTCATTGACAGGGGGCACTCCTCATTGACAGGGGGTCTCCTCATTGACAGGAGGCACTCCTCATTCACAGGGGGTACTCCTCATTGGCGTGGGCACTCCTCATTGACAGTGGGTCCACTTTATAGACGGGGGAAGCTCCTCATTGACAGGGGTCATTCGTCATTGAAGGGGGGCACTGCTCAATGCTGGTGGGGACTCCTAATTTACAGCTGTCACTGCTCATTGACAGTGGGGCACTCCTCATTTACTGGGTTACTCCTCATTGACAGGGGCTCTCCTCATTGATAGGGGCACTCCTCATTGACAGGGGGATCTCCCCAGTGACAGAGGGCACTCCGAGTTGACAGCGGGCACTCCTCATTGACAGGGGGCACTCCTCATTGACAAGGGGCACTCCTCATTGACAGGGGGCACTCCTCATTGACAGAGGGCACTCCTCATTTTCAGCGGGCACTCCTCATTGACAGCGGCCACGCCTCGTTGACAGGGGACACACCTCATTGACAGGGGGCAGTCCACATTGACGGGGGCACTCATAGTTTATAGCGGGCACTCCTCATTGACAGAGGGCACTCCGCATTGACCGGGCGCAAAACCCATTGACAGGGGCACGCTTCATTGACAGAAGGCACTCCTCATTGACAGGGGGCACGCCTCATTCTCAGCGGGCACTCCTCATTGACAGGGGGCACTCCTCATTGACGGCGGGTCACTCCTTTTTGACGGGGGGCACTCCTCATTGACAGCTGGCACTCCTTGTTAACGGGGGTACTACTCATTGACGGGCGGTCACCCCTTATTGACGGGCCGCACTCTTCATTGACAGGGAGCACTCTGCAGAGACGGGGGGGCACTCCTCATTGACAGGGGGCACTCCTCATTGACAGGGGTCCCTTCTCATTGACAGGGGGCACTCCTCTTTGACGGGGTCGTTCAGTCCTCATTGACGGGGGGGCACTCCTCATTGACGGGGGGCACTCATCATTGACAGGGGGCTCTCTTCAGAGACGGGGGGCACACCTCATTGACACGGGTGTACTCCTCATTGACAGCGGGTACTTCTCATTAACAGGGGGCACTCCTCATTGACCGGGGGGGGGGGGGGGTGCACTCCTTATTGACCTGGGCCACTTCTCATTGACAGGGGCATTCCTCATTGAAAGAGGTTACTCCTCATTGACATGGGGCACTCCTTATTGACAGGGGGGACTCCTCATTGACAGGTGGCACTCCTCATTGTCAGGGGGTACTCCTCATTGGCGTGGGCACTCCTCATTGACAGAGGGTCCACTTTATAGACGGGGGAAGCTCTTCATTGACAGGGGGCACTCCTCATTGACAGGGGGCACTCCTCATTGACAGGGGGTACTCCACATTGACAGGGGCGCTGCTTATTGACGGGGGCACTACTCATTGACAGGGGGGTCTCCTCATTGACAGGTGGCACTCCTCATTGTCAGCGGGTACTCCTCATTGGCGTGGGCACTCCTCATTGACAGAGGGTCCACTTTATAGACGGGGGAAGCTCTTCATTGACAGGGGGCACTCCTCATTGACAGGGGGCACTCCTCATTGACAGGGGGTACTCCACATTGACAGGGGCGCTGCTTATTGACGGGGGCACTACTCATTGACGGGGGGTACTCCTCATTGACAGGGGGCACTCCTCATTGACAGGGTGTACTCCTCATTGGCGTGGGCACTCCTCATTGACAGGGGGTCCACTCTATAGGCGGGGGAACCTCCTCATTGACTGGAGACACTCCTCATTGACAGGGGTCATTCGTCATTGACGGGGAGCACTGCTCAATGATGGGGGGTCTCCTAATTTACAGCGGTCACCCCTCATTGACAGTGGCGCACTCCTCATTTACAGGGTTACTCCTCGTTGACAAGGGGGCTCTCCTCATTGACAGGGGGCACTCCTCATTGAGAGGGGGCACTCCTCAGCGACAGAGGGAACTCCGAGTTGACAGCGGGCACTCCTCATTGACAGGGGGCACTCCTCATTGTCAGGGGGCACTCCTCATTGACAGGAAGCACTCCTCATTAACAGGGGGAACTCCTTCTTGACAGCAGTCACTCCTCATGGACAGGGCAAACTCATTGACAAGGGGCACTTCTCATTAACAGTGGGTACTCTTCATATAAGGGGGGCACTACTCATTGACAGGGGGCACTACTCATTGACGGGTGGGGGCACACCTCATTGACGGGGGGCACTCCTCATTGACCGGGGGTACATTTTATAGACGGGGAGGAGCTCCTCATTGACAGGGGACATACGTCATTGACACGGGACACTCATCATTGACAGGGGGCACTCCACATTTACAGGGTCACGCCTCATTTCCAGGGTTACTCCTCATTGACGTGGGGCACTTCTCATTGACGGGGCACTACTCATTGACATGGGGCACTCATTGTTGATAGCGGGCACTCCTCATTGACATGGGTCCCTCCGCATTAACAGGGGCCAAAACCCATTGACAGGCTGCACTCCTCATTGACAGGGGGCAGTCCACATTGACAGGGGGCACTCATAGTTGATAGCGGGCACTCCTCATTGACAGGGGGCACTCCGCATTGACAGGGGGCAATACCCATTGACACGGGGCACTCCTCATTGACAGGGGGCACTCCTCATTGACAGGGGGCACTCCTCATTGACAATGGGTAGTCCACATTGACAGTGGCACTGCTTATTGACAGGGGTCACTCCTCATTGACGGGGGGGGGGGCACTCCTTATTGACGGGGGCACTCCTCATTGACAGGGAGCACTCTTCAGAGACGGGGGGGCACACCTCATTGACAGGGGTGTACTCCTCATTGACAGCGGGCACTTCTCATTAACAGGGGCACTCCTCATTGACCGGGGGGGGGGGGTCCACTCCTTATTGACCAGGGGCTCTTCTCATTGACAGGGGAATTCCTCATTGACAGGGGTTACTCCTCATTGACAGGGGGCACTCCTCATTGACAGGGGGTCTCCTCATTGACAGGGGGCACTCCTCATTCACAGGGGGTACTCCTCATTGGCGTGGGCACTCCTCATTGACAGTGGGTCCACTTTATAGACGGGGGAAGCTCCTCATTGACAGGGGTCATTCGTCATTGAAGGGGGGCACTGCTCAATGCTGGTGGGGACTCCTAATTTTCTGCTGTCACTGCTCATTGACAGTGGGGCACTCCTCATTTACTGGGTTACTCCTCATTGACAGGGGCTCTCCTCATTGATAGGGGGCACTCCTCATTGACAGGGGGATCTCCCCAGTGACAGAGGGCACTCCGAGTTGACAGCGGGCACTCCTCATTGACAGGGGGCACTCCTCATTGACAGGGGGCACTCCTCATTGACAGGGGGCACTCCTCATTGACAGTGGGCACTCCTCATTGACAGAGGGCACTCCTCATTTTCAGCGGGCACTCCTCATTGACAGCGGCCACGCCTCGTTGACAGGGGACACACATCATTGACAGGGGGCAGTCCACATTGACGGGGCACTCATATTTGATAGCGGGCACTCCTCATTGACAGAGGGCACTCCGCATTGACCGGGCGCAAAACCCATTGACAGGGGCACGCTTCATTGACAGAAGGCACTCCTCATTGACAGGGGGCACGCCTCATTCTCAGCGGGCACTCCTCATTGACAGGGGGCACTCCTCATTGACGGCGGGTCACTCCTTTTTGACGGGGGGCACTCCTCATTGACAGCTGGCACTCCTCGTTAACGGGGGCACTACTCATTGACGGGCGGTCACCCCTTATTGACGGGCCGCACTCTTCATTGACAGGGAGCACTCTTCAGAGACGGGGGGGCACTCCTCATTGACAGGGGGCACTCCTCATTGACAGGGGTCCCTTCTCATTGACAGGGGGCACTCCTCTTTGACGGGGGCGTTCAGTCCTCATTGACGGGGGGTCACTCCTCATTGACGGGGGGCACTCATCATTGACAGGGGGCTCTCCCTCTTGACAGGCGGCACTCCTCATTGTCAGGGGGCTCTCCTGTTTGACAGCGGGCAATTCACATTGACAGGGGGCACTCCTCATTGACGGGAGGGGGGCACTCCTTATTGACGGGTGACTCCTCATTGACAGGGAGCACTCTTCAGAGCCGGGGGGGGCACTCCTCATTGACAGGGGATCTCCTCATTGACAGCAGGCACTTCTCATTGACAGGGGCACTCCTCATTGACGGGGGGGTCACTCATTATTGACGGGGGGGGCACTCCTCATTAACGTTGGGCACTCATCATTGACAGGGGGCTCTCCACATTGACAGGGGGCATGTCTCATTGACAGGAGACACTCCTCATTGACAGGGGTGGGGGTCACTCCACATTGAAGGGGGGGGGGCACTCCTCATTAACGGGGGGAACTCATCATTGACAGGGGCTCTGCTCATTGAAAGGGGGCACTCCTCATTGGCGTGGGCACTCGTCATTGACAGGCGGCACTGCTCCTTGTCAGAGGGCACTCCTCCTTGAGAGCGGGCACTCCTCGTTGACAGGGGACACGCCTCATTGACAGGGGGCACACGTCATTGACAGGGGACACTCATCATTGAAAGGGGGCACTCCTCATTTACATGGACACGCCTCATTTCCAGGGTTACTCCTCATTGACGGGGGGCACTGCTCATTGACGGGGCATTACTCATTGACAGAGGGCACTCATTGTTGATAGCGGGCACTCCTCATTGACATGGGGCCCTCCGCATTGACAGGGGGCAAAACCCATTGACAGGGTGCCGTCCTCATTGACAGGGGGCAGTCCACATTGACAGGGGCCACTCATAGTTGATAGCGGGCTCTCCTCATTGACAGGGGACATTCCGCATTGACAGGGGGCAATACCCATTGACACGTGGCAATCCTTATTGACAGGGGGCACTCCTCATTGACCGGGGGCCCTCCTCATTGACAGGGGGCACTCCTCAATGACAGCGGGCAGTCCTCATTGACAGGGGGAACTCCTCATTGACAGGGGGCACTTCTCATTGACAGGGGGTACTCCTCATTGACAGGGGCACTGCCCATTGACAGGGGGCACTCCTCATTGACAGCGGGCACTTCTCATTGACAGGGGGCACTCCTCATTGACAGGGGGTACTCCTCATTGACAGGGGGCACTCCTCATTGACACGGGGTCTCCAACTTGACAGGGGGAACTCCTCATTGACAGGGGGTACTCCTCATTGGCGTGGGCACTCTTCATTGACAGGGGGTACTGCTCATTGGCCGGGGACATTCGTCATTGAATGGGGACACTCCTCATTGACAGAGATCACACCTCATTATCAGGAGGCACACCTCATTGTCAGGGGGCCCTCCGCATTTACAGGGGGCCCTCCTCATTGACAGCGGGCGCTCCTCAATGACAGGGGGCAGTCCTCATTGACAGCACGCACTCCTTTTGGACAGGGCAAACTCATTGACAAGGGGCACTTCTCATTGACAGGGGGTACTCTTCATTGAAGGGGGGGCACTTCTCATGGACAGGGGGCACTCCTCATTGACGGGTGGGGGCACTCCTCATTGACGGGGGGCCACTCCTCATTGACAGGGGGTACACAATTTAGACGGGTGGGCGCACCTCATTGACAGGGGACACTCCTCAGTGACAGGGGTCATTCGTCATTGACGGGGGGCAATGCTCAATGATGGGGGGACTCCTAATTTACAGCGGTCACTTCTCATTGACGGTGGGGCACTCCTCATTACAGTGTTATTCGTCATTGACAGGGGGCTCTCCTCATTGACAAGGGGCACTCCTCATTGACAGGGGGCTCTCCTCAGTGACAGAGGGCACTCCTAGTTGACAGCGGGCACTCCTCATTGACAGGGGGCACTCCTCATTGACAGGGGGGACTCCTCATTGACAAGGGGTACTCCTCATTGACAGGGGGCACTCCTCATTGACAGGGGGCACTCCTCATTGACAGAGGGCACTCCTCATTGACAGCGGACACTCCTCATTGACAGCGGGCACTCCTCGTTGACAGGGGACACACCTCATTGACAGGGGGCAGTCCACGTTGACGGGGGCACTTATAGTCGATAGCGGGCACTCTTCATTGACAGGGAGCCCTCCGCATTGACAGGGGGCAAAACCCATTGACAGGGGGCACTCCTGATTGACAGGGGGCACTCCTCATTGACAGGGGGCACTCCTCATTGGCAGGGGGCGCTCCTTATTGACGTGGGGTCACTCCTTATTGCCGGGGGGCACTCCACATTGACAGAGGTCACACTCCAGAGACGGGGGGCGGGGCACTCCTCACTGACAGGGGGCACTCCTCATTGACAGGGGTCACACTTCAGAGACGGGGGGGGGGCACTCCTCATTAAGAGGGGGCACTACTCATTGACTAGGGAGGCACTCCTTATTGACGGGAGGCACTCCTCATTGACAGGGGGCACTCTTCAGAGACGGGGGTGGGCACTCCTCATTGACAGGCGGCACTCCTCATTGACGGAGAGGTTCACTCTTTATTGCCGGTGGGGGCACTCATCATTGAGGGGGGCACTCATCATTGACAGGGGACACTCCGCATTGACAGGGGGTACTCCTTACTGACAGGGGCACTCGTTATTGACAGGGGGAATTCCTCATTGACAGCGGGCACTTCTCATTGACAGCGTTCTCTTCTCATTGACAGGGGACACTCATCATTGACTGGTGACACTCATAATTGACAGGGGACACTCCCCTTTGAAAGGGGGCACATTTTATTGATGGGGGGCGCTCGTCATTGACTGGGAACACTCCTCATTGACGGGTGTCATTCGTCATTGACGGGGGGCACTCCTCATTGACGGGGGCACTCCTCATTGACAGGGGGATCTCCTTATTGACAGGGGGTACTCCACATTGACAGGGGGATCTCCTTATTGACAGGGGGCACTCCTCATTGACAGGGGACACTCCTCATTGACGGGGGCGACTGCTCATTGACAGCGGGCACTTCTCATTGACAGGGGGCACTCCTCATTGACGGGGGTACTCCTCATTGACAGGTGGCAGTTCTCATTGACAGGGGGCACTCCTCTTTGACAGCGGGCACTCCTCATTGAAAGGGGGCACTCCTCATTGAAAGGGGGCACTCCTCATTGACAGGGGGTACTCGTCATTGACAAGGGCACTGCTCATTGACAGGGGGCACTCCTCATTGACAGCGGGCACTTCTCATTGACAGAGGGCACTCCTCATTGTCGTGGGGGTGTGCATTCCTTATTGACCGGGGGCACTTCCCATTGACAGGGGGCCACTCCTCATTGACACGGGGTACTCCTCATTGACGTGGTCCACTCCTCATTGACAGCGGGGTCTCCTCATTGACGGGGGGCACTCCTCATTGACAGGGGGCACTCCTCATTGGCGTGGTACTACCCATTGACAGAAGGCTCTCATCATTAACAGAGGGCACTCATCAGTGACAGGGGTCACTCCTCATTGACAGAGATCACTCCGCATTATCAGTTGGCAGTCCTCATTGACAGGGGGCTCTCCGCATTTACAGGGGGCGCTCCTCATTGACAGGGGGCACTCCTCATTGACAGGGGAGACTCCTCATTGACAGGAAGCACTCCTCATTAACAGGGGGCACTCCTCATTGACAGCAGGCACTCCTCATGGACAGGGCAAAATCATTGAAAAGGGGCACTTCTCATTGACAGGGGGTACTCTTCATAGAAGTGGCGGCACTTCGCATTGACAGAGGGCACTACTCATTGACGGGTGGGGGCACTCCTCATTGACGGGGCGCACTCCTCATTGACAGGAGGTACACTTTATGGACGGGGGGGCGCTCGTCATTGACAGGGGACACTTCTATTTGACAGGGGTCATTCGTCATTGACGGGGGGCACTGCTCAGTGATGGGGGGGGGACTTCTAATGTACAGCGGTCACTCCTCATTGACGTTGGGAGACTCCTATTATCCAGAGTAACTGCTCATTGACAGGGGGCTCTCCTCATTGACAGGGGGCACACCTCATTGACGGGGGCACTCCTCATTGACAGAGGGCACTCCTAGTTGACAGCGGGCACTCCTCATTGACAGGGGGCACTCCTCATTGACAGGGGGTATTCCTCCTTGACAGGGGGCACTCCTCATTGACAGGGGGCACTCCTCATTGACAGGGGGCACTCCTCATTGAGAGAGGGGAACCCCTCATTGACAGCGGGCACTCCTCTTTGGCAGCGGGCACTCCACATTGACAGGGGGCAAAACCCATTGACAGGAGACACTCCTCATTGACAGGGGGCACTCCTCATTGACAGAGGGCACTCCTTATTGACAGGGGGCACTCCTCATTGACAGGGGGCACTCCTCATTGACGGCGTGGGGCACTCCTTATTGATGGGGTCACTCCTCATTGACCGGGGTCACACTTCAGAGACGTGAGGGGGGGGGGGGCACTCCTCATTGACAGGGGGCATTCCTCATTGACAGCGGGCACTTCTCATTAACAGGGGGCGCTACTCATTGACGGGCGGGTGTGCATCCTTATTGACGGGGGACGCTCCTCATTAACAGGGAGCACCCTTCAGAGACGGGGGGCCCCTCCTGATTGACAGGGCGCACTCCTCATTGACAGGGGGCACTTCTCATTGACAGGGGGCACTCTTCATTGACGGGGGGGGGGCGGGTCACACCTTGTTGACGGGGTGGGGCACTCCTCATTAACGGGGGGCACTCGTCATTGACAGGGGGCTCGCCTCATTGACAGGGGGCACTCCTCATTGACAGGGGGCACTCTTCATTGACAGGGGGCACTGCTCATTGACCGGGGGCATTCGTCATTGACAGGGGGCACTCCTCATTGACAGCGGGCACTTCTCATTAACGGGGGCGCTACTCATTGACGGGGGGTTGCATTCTTATTGACGGGAGGCAGTCCTCATTGACAGGGAGCACTCTTCATAGGCGGGGGGGAACGCCTCATTGACAGTGGGCATGTCTCATTGACCGGGAGGGGGGACACTCCCTATTGAAGGGGGGGCACTCCATATTAATGGGGGGCACTCATCATTGACAGGGGGATCTCCACATTGACAGGGGGCACGCCTCATTGGCGTGGGCACTCTTCATTGACAGGGGGCATTGCTTATTGACCCGGGGCATTCGTCATTGACGGGGGGCACTCCTCATTGACAGAAGGCACTCATCATTTACAGAGAGCGGTCATCATTGAAAGGGGTCACTCCTCATTGACAGAGGTCTCTCCTCATTGTCAGGGGGCACTCCTCATTGTCAGGGGTAACTCTGCATTTACAGGGGGCTCTCCCCATTGACAGGGGGCACTCCTAATTGACAGGGGGAATTCCACATTGACAGGAGACACTCCTCATTGACAGGGGCACTGCTTATTGACAGGGGGCACTCCTCATTGACAGCGGGCACTTCTGATTGGCGGGGGCACTCATTGACAGAGGGTCCACTTTATAGACGGGGGAAGCTCCTCATTGACAGGGTGCACTTCTCATTGACAGAGGGCACTCCTCATTGACTGTGGGTCCTCCACATTGACAGGGGCACTGTTTCTTGACAGGGGACACTCCTCATTGACGGGGGGCACTCCTCATTGACAGGGGGCACTCCTCATTGACAGGGGGTACTCCTCATTGGCGTGGGCACTCCTCATTGACACGGGGTCCACTTTATAGGCGGGGGAACCTCCTCATTGACTGGAGACACTCCTCATTGACAGGGGTCATTCGTCATTGACGGGGAGCACTGCTCAATGATGGGGGGTCTCCTAATTTACAGCGGTCACTCCTCATTGACAGTGGGGCACTCCTCATTTAGAGGGTTACTCCTCATTGACAAGGGGGCTCCCCTCATTGACAGGGGGCACTCCTCATTGACAGGGGGCACTCCTCAGTGACAGAGGGAACTCCGAGTTGACAGCGGGCACTCGTCATTGACAGGGGGCACTCCTCATTGACAGGGGGCACTCCTCATTGACAGGAAGCACTCCTCATTAACAGGGGGAACTCCTTCTTGACAGCAGTAACTCCTCATGGACAGGGCAAACTCATTGACAAGGGGCACTTCTCATTAACAGTGGGTACTCTTCATATAAGGGGGGCACTACTCATTGACAGGGGGCACTACTCATTGACGGGTGGGGGCACACCTCATTGACGGGGGGGGGGGAGCTCCTCATTGACAGGGGACACACGTCATTGACACGGGACACTCATCATTGACAGGGGGCACTCCTCATTTACAGGGTCACGCCTCATTTCCAGGGTTACTCCTCATTGACGTGGTCACTTCTCATTGACGGGGCACTACTCATTGACATAGGGCACTCATTGTTGATAGCGGGCACTCCTCATTGACATGGGGCCCTCCGCATTAACTGGGGGCAATACCCATTGACAGGGTGCACTCCTCATTGACAGGGGGCAGTCTACATTGACAGGGGGCACTCATAGTTGATAGCGGGCACTCCTCATTGACAGGGGACACTCCGCATTGACAGGGGGCAATACCCATTGACACGGGGCACTGCTCATTGACAGGGGGCACTCCTCATTGACAGGTGGCACTCCTCATAGACAGTGGGTACTCCACATTGACAGTGGCACTGCTTATTGACAGCAGGCACTCCTCATTGACGGGGGGGGGTCACTCCTTATTGACGGGGGTATACTCCTCATTGACAGCGGGCACTTCTCATTAACAGGGTGCACTCCTCATTTACCGGGGGGGGGGGGGGATGCACTCCTTATTGACCCGCGGCACTTCTAATTGACAGGGGCCTTCCTCATTGACAGGGGGTACTCCTCATTGACAGGGGGCACTCCTCATTGACAGGGGGGTCTCCTCATTGACAGGGGGCTCTCCTCATTGACGGGGGTACTCCTCATTGGCGTGTGCACTCCTCATTGATAGAGGGTCCACTTTATAGACGGGGGAAGCTCCTCATTGACAGAGGACACTGCTCATTGACAGGGTTCATTCGTCATTGAAGGGGGGCACTGCTCAATGCTGGTGGGGACTCCTAATTTACAGCGGTCACTGCCCATTGACAGTGGGGCACTCCTCATTTACTGGGTTACTCGTCATTGACAGGGGGCTCTCCTCATTGACAGGGGGCACTCCTCATTGACAGGGGGCTCTCCTCAGTGACAGAGGGCACTCCTCATTGACGGCGGGTCACTCCATTCTGACGGGGGGCACTCCTCATTGACAGGGGTCACACTTCAGAGATGGGGGGCACTCCTCATTGACAGGGGGCCCTCCTCATTGACAGTGGGCACTCCTCATTGACAGAGGGCACTCCTCATTTTCAGCGGGCACTCCTCATTGACAACGGCCACTCCTCGTTGACAGGGGACACACCTCATTGACAGTGGGCAGTCCACATTGACGGGGGCACTCATAGTTGATAGCGGGCACTCCTCATTGACAGGGGACACTCCTCATTAACAGGTGGCACTCCTCATTGACAGTGGGCACTCCTCATTGACAGACGGCACTCCTCATTTTCAGCGGGCACTCCTCATTGACAGCGGCCACTCCTCGTTGACAGGGGACACACCTCATTGACAGTGGGCAGTCCACATTGGCGGGGGCACTCATAGTTGATAGCGGGCACTCCTCATTGACAGGGGGCACTCCGCATTCACCGGGTGCAAAACCCATTGACAGGGGCACTCTTCATTGACAGGGGGCACGCCTCATTCTCAGCGGGCACTCCTCATTGACAGGGGGCACTCCTCTTTGACGGCGGGTCACTCCTTTTTGGCGGGGGGCACTCCTCATTGACAGGGGTCACACTTCAGAGACGGGGGGCACTCCTCATTGACAGGGGGCACTCCTCATTGACAGCTGGCACTCCTCGTTAACGGCGGCACTACTCATTGACGGGCGGTCACTCCTTATTGACGGGGCGCACTCCTCATTGACAGGGGGCACTCTTCAGAGACGGGGGGGCACTCCTCATTGACAGGGGGCACTCCTCATTGACAGAGGTCCCTTCTCATTGACAGGGGGCACTCCTCTTTGACGGGGGCGATCAGTCCACTTTGACGGGGGGGACACTCCTCATTGACGGGGGGAAATTCATCATTGACAGGGGGCTCTCCTTATTGACAGGTGGCACTCCTCATTGACAGGGGGCACTCCTGATTGACAGCGGCCAATTCACATTGACAGGGGGCACTCCTCATTGACGGGGGGGGGGGCACTCCTTATTGACGGGGGCACTCCTCATTGACAGGGAGCACTCTTCAGAGACGGGGGTGGGCACACCTCATTGACAGGGGTTTACTCCTCATTGACAGCGGGCACTTCTCATTAACAGGGGGCACTCCTCATTGACGGGGGGGGGGGTGCACTCCGTATTGACCCGGGGCACTTCTCATTGACAGGGGCATTCCTCATTGACAGTGGGTACTCCTCATTGACAGGGGCACTCCTTGTTGACAGGGGGGTCTCCTCATTGACAGGGGGCACTCCTCATTGACAGGGGGTTCTCCTCATTGGCGTGGGCACTCCTCATTGACAGGGGGCACTCCTCATTGACAGAGGGTCCACTTTATAGACGGGGGAAGCTCCTCATTGACAGGGGGCAATCCTCATTGGCAGAGGGCACTCCTCATTGACTGTGGGTCCTCCACATTGACAGGGGCACTGCTTATTGACAGGGGACACTCCTCATTGACGGGGGGCTGGGTGCACTCCTTATTGACGGGGGCACTCCTCATTGACAGGGAGCACTCTTCAGAGCCGTGGGGGCACACCTCATTGCCAGGGGTTTACTCCACATTGACAGCGGGCACTTCTCATTAACAGGGGGCACTCCTCATTGACGTGGGGGGGGGCGTGCACTCCTTATTGACCCGGGGCACTTCTCATTGACAGGGGCATTCCTCAATGACAGGGGGTACTCCTCATTGACAGGGGGCACAAAGAGAGAAATAAGGAAGGAGAGGATCAAATATGAAGGTAGGCTAGCCAGTAACATTAGGAATGATAGTAAAAGTTTCTTTAAATACATTAAAAACAAACGGGAGGCAAAAGTAGACATTGGGCCGCTCCAAAATGACGCTGGTAATCTAGTGATGGGAGACAAGGAAATAGCTGAGGAACTTAATAAGTACTTTGCGTCAGTCTTCACAGTAGAAGACATGAGTAATATCCCAACAATTCAGGAAAGTCAGGGGGCAGAGTTGAATATGGTTGCCATCACAAAGGAGAAAGTGCTAGAGAAACTAAAAGGTCTGAAAATTGATAAATCTCCGGGCCCAGATGGGCTACATCCTAGAGTTCGAAAGGAGATAGCTGAAGAAATAGTGGAGGCGTTAGTTATGATCTTTCAAAAGTCACTGGAGTCAGGGAAAGTCCCAGAGGATTGGAAAATCGCTGTTGTAACCCCACTGTTCAAGAAGGGAACAAGAAAAAAGATGGAAAATTATAGGCCAATTAGCCTAACCTCAGTTGTTGGCAAAATTCTAGAATCCATCGTTAAGGATGAGATTTCTAAATTCTTGGAAGTGCAGGGTCGGATTAAGACAAGTCAGCATGGATTTAGTAAGGGGAGGTCGTGCCTGACAAACCTGTTAGAGTTCTTTGAAGAGATAACAAATAGGTTAGACCAAGGAGAGCCAATGGATGTAGAAATCATAGAATCATAGAAACCCTACAGTACAGAAAGAGGCCATTCGGCCCATCGAGTCTGCACCGACCACAATCACACCCAGGCCCTACCCCCATATCCCAACATATTTTACCCGCTAATCCCTCTAATCTACACATCCCAGGACACTAAGGTGCAATTTTAGCATGGCCAATCAACCTAACCCGCACATCTTTGGACTGTGGGAGGAAACCGGAGCACCCGGAGGAAACCCACGCAGACACGAGGAGAATGTGCAAACTCCACACAGACAGTGACCCAAGCCGGGAATCGAACCCAGGACCCTGGAGCTGTGAAGCAGCAGTGCTAACCACTGTGCTACCGTGCCGCATCTTGACTTATCTATCTTGACTTCCAAAAGGCCTTTGACAAGGTGCCTCACGGGAGACTGCTGAGTAAAATAAGGGCCCATGGTATTCGAGCCAAGGTACTAACATGGATTGACGATTGGCTGTCAGACAGAAGGCAGAGAGTTGGGATAAAAGGTTCTTTCTCAGAATGGCAACCGGTGACAAGTGGTGTCCCGCAGGGTTCAGTGTTGGGGCAACAGCTGTTCTCTTTATATATTAACGATCTAGATGACGGGACTGGGAGCATTCTGGCCAAGTTTGCCGATGATACAAAGATAGGTGGAGGGGCAGGTAGTATTGAGGAGGTGGGGAGGCTGCAGAAAGATTTAGACAGTTTAGGAGAGTGGTCCAAGAAGTGGCTGATGAAATTCAACGTGGGCAAGTGCGAGGTCGTACACTTTGGAAAAAAGAATAGAGGCATGGACTATTTTCTAAACGGTGACAAAATTCATAATGCTAAAGTGCAAAGGGACTTGGGAGTCCTCGTCCAGGATTCTCTGAAGGTAAACTTGCAGGTTGAGTCCGTAATTAAGAAAGCAAATGTAATGTTGTCATTTATCTCAAGAGGCTTGGAATACAAAAGCAGGGATGGACTTCTGAGGCTTTATAAAGCACTGGTTAGGCCCCATTTGGAGTACTGTGAGCAATTTTGGGCCCCACACCTCAGGAAGGACATACTGGCACTGGAGCGGGTCCAGCGGAGATTCACACGGATGATCCCAGGAATGGTAGGCCTGACATACGATGAACGTCTGAGGATCGTGGGATTATATTCATTGGAGTTTAGGAGGTTGAGGGGAGATCTGATAGAAACTTACAAGATAATGAACGGCTTAGATAGGATGGACGTAGGGAAGTTGTTTCCATTAACAGGGGAGACTAGGACGCGGGGGCACAGCCTTAGAATAAAAGGGAGTCACTTTAGAACAGAGATGAGGAGAAATTTATTCAGCCAGAGAGTGGTGGGTCTGTGGAATTCATTGCCACAGAGGGCTGTGGAGGCCGAGACGTTGAGCGTCTTCAAGACAGAAATTGATAAATTCTTGATTTCTCGAGGAATTAAGGGCTATGGGGAGAGAGCGGGTAAATGGAGTTGAAATCAACCATGATTGAATGGTGGAGTGGACTCGATGGGCCGAATGGCCTTACTTCCGCTCCTATGTCTTATGGTCTTATGGTCTTATGGTCTCATTGACAGGGGTCCCTCCTAATTGACAGGGTCACACCAAATTGAGAGGGTTCTCTTCTCATTGACAGGGGACACTCAACATTGACTGGGGACACTCATAATTGACAGGGGATACTCCTCTTTGACAGGGGGCACACTTAATAGATGGGGGGGCGCTCGTCATTGACAGGGGACACTCCTCATTGACAGGGGTCATTCGTCATTGACGGGGGGCACTGCTCAATGATCGGGGGTACTCCTCATTTACAGCGGTCACTCCTCATTGACGGTGGGGCTCTCCTCATTTACAGAGTTACTCCTCTTTGACAGGGGGCTCTCCTCATTGACAGGGGGCACTCCTCATTGACGGGGGCACTCCTCATTGACAGAGGGCACTCCTAGTTGACAGCGGGCACTCCTCATTGACAGGGGGCACTCCTCATTGACAGGGGGCACTCCTCTTTGACAATGGACACTCCTCATTGACGGGGGGGACTGCTCATTGACAGCGGGCACTTCTCATTGACAGGGGGCACTCCTCATTGACGGGGGGTGTGCATTCCTTATTGACCGGGGGCACTTCTCATTGACAGGGGGCTCTCCTCATTGACGGGGGCACTCCTCATTGACAGCGGGCACTCCTCATTGACAGGGGGGTCTCCTCATTGACAGGGGGCACTCCTCATTGACAGGGGGTACTCCTCATTGACAGGGGGTACTCCTCATTCGCATGGGCACTCTGCATTGACAGGGTGCACTCCTTATTGACACGGGGCAGTCCACATTGACAGGGGGCACTCATAGTTGATAGCGGTCACTCCACATTGACAGGAGGCCCTCCGCATTGACAGAGGGCAATACCCATTGACACGGGGTACTCCTCATTGACAGGGGACACTCCTCATTGACAACGGGCACTCCTCATTGAAAGGGGGCACTCCTCATTGACAGGGGGCACTCCTCATTGACAGGGGGTACTCCTCATTGACAAGGGGACTGCTCAATCACAGGGGGCTCTCCTGATTGACAGCGGGCACTTCTCATTGACAGGGGGCACTCCTCATTGACGGGGGGGGGGGGGGGGTGTGCATTCCTTATTGACCGGGGGCACTTCCCATTGATAGGGTGCACTCCTCATTGACAGGGGGTACTCCTCATTGACGGGGGCCACTCCTCATTGACAGGGGGGTCTCCTCATTGACAGGGGTCACTCCTCATTGACAGGGGTTATTCCTCATTGGCGTTGGCACTCCTCTTTGACAGAAGGCTCTCATCATTGACAGAGGGCACTCATCAGTGACAGGGGTCACTCCTCATTGACAGAGATCACTCCTCATTATCAATTGGCAATCCTCATTGTCAGGGGGCCCTCCGCATTTACAGGGGGCCCTCCTCATTGACAGCAGGCACTCCTCATTGACAGGGGACACTCCTCATTGACAGCGGGCACTTCTCGTTAACAGGGGGACTTCTCATTGACCGGAGGGGGGCACTCCTAATTGACGGGGTGCACTCCTCATTGACAGGGGGCACTCTTCAGAGACGGGGGGCACCCCCCATTGACAGGGGGCACTCCACATTGACAGGGGGCCCTTCTCATTGACAGGAGGCACTCCTCTTTGACTGGGTGGTTCACCCCTTATTGACGGGGGGGGGGGGTGGGCACTCCTCATTGACGGGGGGCATTCATCATTGACAGGGGGCACTCCTCATTGACAGCGGGCACTTCTCATTGACAGGGGGCACTCCTTATTGAAGGGGGACACTCCTCATTGACAGGGGGCACTCCTCATTGACAGCGGGCACTTCTCATTGACAGGGGGCACTCCTCATTGACAAGGGGTACACTATATAGACGGGGGGGCGCTCGTCATTGACAGCGGACGCTCCTCATTGACAGGGGTCATTCGTCATTGACGGGGGGCACTGCTCAATGATGGGGGGGACTCCTAATTTACAGCGGTCACTCCTCATTGACGGTTGGGCACTCCTCATTTCCAGTGTTACTCCTCATTGACAGGGGGATCTCCTCATTGACAGGGGTCACTCCTCATTGACGGGGGCACTCCTCATTGACAGAGGGCACTCCTAGTTGACAGCGTGCACTCGTCATTGACAGAGGGCACTCCTCATCGAGAGGGGGTACTCCTCATTGACAGGGGGCACTCCTCATTGACAGGGGGCACTTCTCATTGACAGTGGGCACTGCTCATTGACAGAGGGCACTCCTCATTGACAGCGGGCACTGCTCGTTGACAGGGGACACCCCTCATTGATAGCGGGCAGTCCACATTGACGGCGGCACTCATAGTTGACAGCGCGCACTCCTTATTGTCAGGGGGCACTCCGCATTGACAGGGGGCGAAACCCATTGACAGGTGGCACTCCTCATTGACAGGGGGGCACTCCTCATTGACAGGGGGCACCCCTTATAGACAGGGGGCACTCCTCATTGACAGGGGGCACTCATCATTGACGGCGTGGGGCACTCCTTATTGATGGGGTCACTCCTCATTGCCCGGGGTCACACTTCAGAGACGGTGGGCACTTCTCATTAACAGGGGGCGCTACTCAATGACGGGCGTTGTGCATCCTTATTGACGGGGGACGCTCCTCATTAACAGGGAGCACTCTTCAGAGACGGGGGGCCCCTCCTGATTGACAGGGGTCACTCCTCATTGACAGGGGACACTTCTCATTGACAGGGGCCACTCTTCATTGACGGGGTGGGGGGGGGGGGGTCACACCTTATTGACAGGGTGGGGCACTCCTCATTAACGGGGGGCACTCGTCATTGACAGGGGGCTCGCCTCATTGACAGGGGGCACTCCTCATTGACAGGGGCACTCTTCATTGACAGGGGGCACTGCTCATTGAACGGGGCCATTCGTCATTGACGGGGGGCACTCGTCATTGACAGAAGGCAATCATCATTTACAGAGGGCACTCATCATTGACAGGGGTCACTCCTCATTGACGTGGGGCACTGCTCAATGATGGGGGGGACTCCTCATTTACAGCGGTCACTCCTCATTGACGGTGTGGCACTCCTCATTTACAGAGTTACTCCTCATTGACAGGGGGCTCTGCTCATTGACAGGGGACACTCCTCATTGACAGGGGGCACTCCTCATTGACAGAGGGCACTCCTAGTTGACAGCGGGCACTCCTCATTGACAGGGGGCACTCCTCATTGACAGGGGGTACTCGTCATTGACAAGGGCACTGCTCATTGACAGGGGGCACTCCTCATTGACAGCGGGCACTTCTCATTGACAGAGGGCACTCCTCATTGTCGTGGGGGTGTGCATTCCTTATTGACCGGGGGCACTTCCCATTGACAGGGGGCCACTCCTCATTGACACGGGGTACTCCTCATTGACGTGGTCCACTCCTCATTGACAGCGGGGTCTCCTCATTGACGGGGGGGCACTCCTCATTGACAGGGGGTACTCCTCATTGGCGTGGCACTACTCATTGACAGAAGGCTCTCATAATTGACAGAGGGCTCTCATCAGTGACAGGGCGTCACTCCTCATTGACAGAGATCACTCCTCATTATCAGTTGGCAGTCCTCATTGACAGGGGGCTCTCCGCATTTACAGGGGGCGCTCCTCATTGACAGGGGGCACTCCTCATTGACAGGGGAGACTCCTCATTGACAGGAAGCACTCCTCATTAACAGGGGGCACTCCTCATTGACAGCAGGCACTCCTCATGGACAGGGCAAAATCATTGAAAAGGGGCACTTCTCATTGACAGGGGGTACTCTTCATAGAAGTGGCGGCACTTCGCATTGACAGAGGGCACTACTCATTGACGGGTGGGGGCACTCCTCATTGACGGGGCGCACTCCTCATTGACAGGAGGTACACTTTATGGACGGGGGGGCGCTCGTCATTGACAGGGGACACTTCTATTTGACAGGGGTCATTCGTCATTGACGGGGGGCACTGCTCAGTGATGGGGGGGGGACTTCTAATGTACAGCGGTCACTCCTCATTGACGTTGGGAGACTCCTATTATCCAGAGTAACTGCTCATTGACAGGGGGCTCTCCTCATTGACAGGGGGCACACCTCATTGACGGGGGCACTCCTCATTGACAGAGGGCACTCCTAGTTGACAGCGGGCACTCCTCATTGACAGGGGGCACTCCTCATTGACAGGGGGTATTCCTCCTTGACAGGGGGCACTCCTCATTGACAGGGGGCACTCCTCATTGACAGGGGGCACTCCTCATTGAGAGAGGGGAACCCCTCATTGACAGCGGGCACTCCTCTTTGGCAGCGGGCACTCCACATTGACAGGGGGCAAAACCCATTGACAGGAGACACTCCTCATTGACAGGGGGCACTCCTCATTGACAGAGGGCACTCCTTATTGACAGGGGGCACTCCTCATTGACAGGGGGCACTCCTCATTGACGGCGTGGGGCACTCCTTATTGATGGGGTCACTCCTCATTGACCGGGGTCACACTTCAGAGACGTGAGGGGGGGGGGGCACTCCTCATTGACAGGGGGCATTCCTCATTGACAGCGGGCACTTCTCATTAACAGGGGGCGCTACTCATTGACGGGCGGGTGTGCATCCTTATTGACGGGGGACGCTCCTCATTAACAGGGAGCACCCTTCAGAGACGGGGGGCCCCTCCTGATTGACAGGGCGCACTCCTCATTGACAGGGGGCACTTCTCATTGACAGGGGGCACTCTTCATTGACGGGGGGGGGGCGGGTCACACCTTGTTGACGGGGTGGGGCACTCCTCATTAACGGGGGGCACTCGTCATTGACAGGGGGCTCGCCTCATTGACAGGGGGCACTCCTCATTGACAGGGGGCACTCTTCATTGACAGGGGGCACTGCTCATTGACCGGGGGCATTCGTCATTGACAGGGGGCACTCCTCATTGACAGCGGGCACTTCTCATTAACGGGGGCGCTACTCATTGACGGGGGGTTGCATTCTTATTGACGGGAGGCAGTCCTCATTGACAGGGAGCACTCTTCATAGGCGGGGGGGAACGCCTCATTGACAGTGGGCACGTCTCATTGACCGGGAGGGGGGACACTCCCTATTGAAGGGGGGGCACTCCATATTAATGGGGGGCACTCATCATTGACAGGGGGATCTCCACATTGACAGGGGGCACGCCTCATTGGCGTGGGCACTCTTCATTGACAGGGGGCATTGCTTATTGACCCGGGGCATTCGTCATTGACGGGGGGCACTCCTCATTGACAGAAGGCACTCATCATTTACAGAGAGCGGTCATCATTGAAAGGGGTCACTCCTCATTGACAGAGGTCTCTCCTCATTGTCAGGGGGCACTCCTCATTGTCAGGGGTAACTCTGCATTTACAGGGGGCTCTCCCCATTGACAGGGGGCACTCCTAATTGACAGGGGGAATTCCACATTGACAGGAGACACTCCTCATTGACAGGGGCACTGCTTATTGACAGGGGGCACTCCTCATTGACAGCGGGCACTTCTGATTGGCGGGGGCACTCCTCATTGACAGAGGGTCCACTTTATAGACGGGGGAAGCTCCTCATTGACAGGGTGCACTTCTCATTGACAGAGGGCACTCCTCATTGACTGTGGGTCCTCCACATTGACAGGGGCACTGTTTCTTGACAGGGGACACTCCTCATTGACGGGGGGCACTCCTCATTGACAGGGGGCACTCCTCATTGACAGGGGGTACTCCTCATTGGCGTGGGCACTCCTCATTGACACGGGGTCCACTTTATAGGCGGGGGAACCTCCTCATTGACTGGAGACACTCCTCATTGACAGGGGTCATTCGTCATTGACGGGGAGCACTGCTCAATGATGGGGGGTCTCCTAATTTACAGCGGTCACTCCTCATTGACAGTGGGGCACTCCTCATTTAGAGGGTTACTCCTCATTGACAAGGGGGCTCCCCTCATTGACAGGGGGCACTCCTCATTGACAGGGGGCACTCCTCAGTGACAGAGGGAACTCCGAGTTGACAGCGGGCACTCGTCATTGACAGGGGGCACTCCTCATTGACAGGGGGCACTCCTCATTGACAGGAAGCACTCCTCATTAACAGGGGGAACTCCTTCTTGACAGCAGTAACTCCTCATGGACAGGGCAAACTCATTGACAAGGGGCACTTCTCATTAACAGTGGGTACTCTTCATATAAGGGGGGCACTACTCATTGACAGGGGGCACTACTCATTGACGGGTGGGGGCACACCTCATTGACGGGGGGGGGGAGCTCCTCATTGACAGGGGACACACGTCATTGACACGGGACACTCATCATTGACAGGGGGCACTCCTCATTTACAGGGTCACGCCTCATTTCCAGGGTTACTCCTCATTGACGTGGTCACTTCTCATTGACGGGGCACTACTCATTGACATAGGGCACTCATTGTTGATAGCGGGCACTCCTCATTGACATGGGGCCCTCCGCATTAACTGGGGGCAATACCCATTGACAGGGTGCACTCCTCATTGACAGGGGGCAGTCTACATTGACAGGGGGCACTCATAGTTGATAGCGGGCACTCCTCATTGACAGGGGACACTCCGCATTGACAGGGGGCAATACCCATTGACACGGGGCACTGCTCATTGACAGGGGGCACTCCTCATTGACAGGTGGCACTCCTCATAGACAGTGGGTACTCCACATTGACAGTGGCACTGCTTATTGACAGCAGGCACTCCTCATTGACGGGGGGGGGGGTCACTCCTTATTGACGGGGGTATACTCCTCATTGACAGCGGGCACTTCTCATTAACAGGGGGCACTCCTCATTTACCGGGGGGGGGGGGGGGGATGCACTCCTTATTGACCCGCGGCACTTCTAATTGACAGGGGCCTTCCTCATTGACAGGGGGTACTCCTCATTGACAGGGGGCACTCCTCATTGACAGGGGGGTCTCCTCATTGACAGGGGGCTCTCCTCATTGACGGGGGTACTCCTCATTGGCGTGTGCACTCCTCATTGATAGAGGGTCCACTTTATAGACGGGGGAAGCTCCTCATTGACAGAGGACACTGCTCATTGACAGGGTTCATTCGTCATTGAAGGGGGGCACTGCTCAATGCTGGTGGGGACTCCTAATTTACAGCGGTCACTGCCCATTGACAGTGGGGCACTCCTCATTTACTGGGTTACTCGTCATTGACAGGGGGCTCTCCTCATTGACAGGGGGCACTCCTCATTGACAGGGGGCTCTCCTCAGTGACAGAGGGCACTCCTCATTGACGGCGGGTCACTCCATTCTGACGGGGGGCACTCCTCATTGACAGGGGTCACACTTCAGAGATGGGGGGCACTCCTCATTGACAGGGGGCCCTCCTCATTGACAGTGGGCACTCCTCATTGACAGAGGGCACTCCTCATTTTCAGCGGGCACTCCTCATTGACAACGGCCACTCCTCGTTGACAGGGGACACACCTCATTGACAGTGGGCAGTCCACATTGACGGGGGCACTCATAGTTGATAGCGGGCACTCCTCATTGACAGGGGACACTCCTCATTAACAGGTGGCACTCCTCATTGACAGTGGGCACTCCTCATTGACAGACGGCACTCCTCATTTTCAGCGGGCACTCCTCATTGACAGCGGCCACTCCTCGTTGACAGGGGACACACCTCATTGACAGTGGGCAGTCCACATTGGCGGGGGCACTCATAGTTGATAGCGGGCACTCCTCATTGACAGGGGGCACTCCGCATTCACCGGGTGCAAAACCCATTGACAGGGGCACTCTTCATTGACAGGGGGCACGCCTCATTCTCAGCGGGCACTCCTCATTGACAGGGGGCACTCCTCTTTGACGGCGGCTCACTCCTTTTTGGCGGGGGGCACTCCTCATTGACAGGGGTCACACTTCAGAGACGGGGGGCACTCCTCATTGACAGGGGGCACTCCTCATTGACAGCTGGCACTCCTCGTTAACGGCGGCACTACTCATTGACGGGCGGTCACTCCTTATTGACGGGGCGCACTCCTCATTGACAGGGGGCACTCTTCAGAGACGGGGGGGCACTCCTCATTGACAGGGGGCACTCCTCATTGACAGAGGTCCCTTCTCATTGACAGGGGGCACTCCTCTTTGACGGGGGCGATCAGTCCACTTTGACGGGGGGGACACTCCTCATTGACGGGGGGAAATTCATCATTGACAGGGGGCTCTCCTTATTGACAGGTGGCACTCCTCATTGACAGGGGGCACTCCTGATTGACAGCGGCCAATTCACATTGACAGGGGGCACTCCTCATTGACGGGGGGGGGGGCACTCCTTATTGACGGGGGCACTCCTCATTGACAGGGAGCACTCTTCAGAGACGGGGGTGGGCACACCTCATTGACAGGGGTTTACTCCTCATTGACAGCGGGCACTTCTCATTAACAGGGGGCACTCCTCATTGACGGGGGGGGGGGTGCACTCCGTATTGACCCGGGGCACTTCTCATTGACAGGGGCATTCCTCATTGACAGTGGGTACTCCTCATTGACAGGGGCACTCCTTGTTGACAGGGGGGTCTCCTCATTGACAGGGGGCACTCCTCATTGACAGGGGGTTCTCCTCATTGGCGTGGGCACTCCTCATTGACAGGGGGCACTCCTCATTGACAGAGGGTCCACTTTATAGACGGGGGAAGCTCCTCATTGACAGGGGGCAATCCTCATTGGCAGAGGGCACTCCTCATTGACTGTGGGTCCTCCACATTGACATGGGCACTGCTTATTGACAGGGGACACTCCTCATTGACGGGGGGCTGGGTGCACTCCTTATTGACGGGGGCACTCCTCATTGACAGGGAGCACTCTTCAGAGCCGTGGGGGCACACCTCATTGCCAGGGGTTTACTCCACATTGACAGCGGGCACTTCTCATTAACAGGGGGCACTCCTCATTGACGTGGGGGGGGGCGTGCACTCCTTATTGACCCGGGGCACTTCTCATTGACAGGGGCATTCCTCAATGACAGGGGGTACTCCTCATTGACAGGGGGCACAAAGAGAGAAATAAGGAAGGAGAGGATCAAATATGAAGGTAGGCTAGCCAGTAACATTAGGAATGATAGTAAAAGTTTCTTTAAATACATTAAAAACAAACGGGAGGCAAAAGTAGACATTGGGCCGCTCCAAAATGACGCTGGTAATCTAGTGATGGGAGACAAGGAAATAGCTGAGGAACTTAAATAGTACTTTGCGTCAGTCTTCACAGTAGAAGACATGAGTAATATCCCAACAATTCAGGAAAGTCAGGGGGCAGAGTTGAATATGGTTGCCATCACAAAGGAGAAAGTGCTAGAGAAACTAAAAGGTCTGAAAATTGATAAATCTCCGGGCCCAGATGGGCTACATCCTAGAGTTCGAAAGGAGATAGCTGAAGAAATAGTGGAGGCGTTAGTTATGATCTTTCAAAAGTCACTGGAGTCAGGGAAAGTCCCAGAGGATTGGAAAATCGCTGTTGTAACCCCACTGTTCAAGAAGGGAACAAGAAAAAAGATGGAAAATTATAGGCCAATTAGCCTAACCTCAGTTGTTGGCAAAATTCTAGAATCCATCGTTAAGGATGAGATTTCTAAATTCTTGGAAGTGCAGGGTCGGATTAAGACAAGTCAGCATGGATTTAGTAAGGGGAGGTCGTGCCTGACAAACCTGTTAGAGTTCTTTGAAGAGATAACAAATAGGTTAGACCAAGGAGAGCCAATGGATGTAGAAATCATAGAATCATAGAAACCCTACAGTACAGAAAGAGGCCATTCGGCCCATCGAGTCTGCACCGACCACAATCACACCCAGGCCCTACCCCCATATCCCAACATATTTTACCCGCTAATCCCTCTAATCTACACATCCCAGGACACTAAGGTGCAATTTTAGCATGGCCAATCAACCTAACCCGCACATCTTTGGACTGTGGGAGGAAACCGGAGCACCCGGAGGAAACCCACGCAGACACGAGGAGAATGTGCAAACTCCACACAGACAGTGACCCAAGCCGGGAATCGAACCCAGGACCCTGGAGCTGTGAAGCAGCAGTGCTAACCACTGTGCTACCGTGCCGCATCTTGACTTATCTATCTTGACTTCCAAAAGGCCTTTGACAAGGTGCCTCACGGGAGACTGCTGAGTAAAATAAGGGCCCATGGTATTCGAGGCAAGGTACTAACATGGATTGACGATTGGCTGTCAGACAGAAGGCAGAGAGTTGGGATAAAAGGTTCTTTCTCAGAATGGCAACCGGTGACAAGTGGTGTCCCGCAGGGTTCAGTGTTGGGGCAACAGCTGTTCTCTTTATATATTAACGATCTAGATGACGGGACTGGGAGCATTCTGGCCAAGTTTGCCGATGATACAAAGATAGGTGGAGGGGCAGGTAGTATTGAGGAGGTGGGGAGGCTGCAGAAAGATTTAGACAGTTTAGGAGAGTGGTCCAAGAAGTGGCTGATGAAATTCAACGTGGGCAAGTGCGAGGTCGTACACTTTGGAAAAAAGAATAGAGGCATGGACTATTTTCTAAACGGTGACAAAATTCATAATGCTAAAGTGCAAAGGGACTTGGGAGTCCTCGTCCAGGATTCTCTGAAGGTAAACTTGCAGGTTGAGTCCGTAATTAAGAAAGCAAATGTAATGTTGTCATTTATCTCAAGAGGCTTGGAATACAAAAGCAGGGATGTACTTCTGAGGCTTTATAAAGCACTGGTTAGGCCCCATTTGGAGTACTGTGAGCAATTTTGGGCCCCACACCTCAGGAAGGACATACTGGCACTGGAGCGGGTCCAGCGGAGATTCACACGGATGATCCCAGGAATGGTAGGCCTGACATACGATGAACGTCTGAGGATCGTGGGATTATATTCATTGGAGTTTAGGAGGTTGAGGGGAGATCTGATAGAAACTTACAAGATAATGAACGGCTTAGATAGGATGGACGTAGGGAAGTTGTTTCCATTAACAGGGGAGACTAGGACGCGGGGGCACAGCCTTAGAATAAAAGGGAGTCACTTTAGAACAGAGATGAGGAGAAATTTCTTCAGCCAGAGAGTGGTGGGTCTGTGGAATTCATTGCCACAGAGGGCTGTGGAGGCCGAGACGTTGAGCGTCTTCAAGACAGAAATTGATAAATTCTTGATTTCTCGAGGAATTAAGGGCTATGGGGAGAGAGCGGGTAAATGGAGTTGAAATCAACCATGATTGAATGGTGGAGTGGACTCGATGGGCCGAATGGCCTTACTTCCGCTCCTATGTCTTATGGTCTTATGGTCTTATGGTCTCATTGACAGGGGTCCCTCCTAATTGACAGGGTCACACCAAATTGAGAGGGTTCTCTTCTCATTGACAGGGGACACTCAACATTGACTGGGGACACTCATAATTGACAGGGGATACTCCTCTTTGACAGGGGGCACACTTAATAGATGGGGGGGCGCTCGTCATTGACAGGGGACACTCCTCATTGACAGGGGTCATTCGTCATTGACGGGGGGCACTGCTCAATGATGGGGGGTACTCCTCATTTACAGCGGTCACTCCTCATTGACGGTGGGGCTCTCCTCATTTACAGAGTTACTCCTCTTTGACAGGGGGCTCTCCTCATTGACAGGGGGCACTCCTCATTGACGGGGGCACTCCTCATTGACAGAGGGCACTCCTAGTTGACAGCGGGCACTCCTCATTGACAGGGGGCACTCCTCATTGACAGGGGGCACTCCTCTTTGACAATGGACACTCCTCATTGACGGGGGGGACTGCTCATTGACAGCGGGCACTTCTCATTGACAGGGGGCACTCCTCATTGACGGGGGGTGTGCATTCCTTATTGACCGGGGGCACTTCTCATTGACAGGGGGCTCTCCTCATTGACGGGGGCACTCCTCATTGACAGCGGGCACTCCTCATTGACAGGGGGGTCTCCTCATTGACAGGGGGCACTCCTCATTGACAGGGGGTACTCCTCATTGACAGGGGGTACTCCTCATTCGCATGGGCACTCTGCATTGACAGGGTGCACTCCTTATTGACACGGGGCAGTCCACATTGACAGGGGGCACTCATAGTTGATAGCGGTCACTCCACATTGACAGGAGGCCCTCCGCATTGACAGAGGGCAATACCCATTGACACGGGGTACTCCTCATTGACAGGGGACACTCCTCATTGACAACGGGCACTCCTCATTGAAAGGGGGCACTCCTCATTGACAGGGGGCACTCCTCATTGACAGGGGGTACTCCTCATTGACAAGGGGACTGCTCAATCACAGGGGGCTCTCCTGATTGACAGCGGGCACTTCTCATTGACAGGGGGCACTCCTCATTGACGGGGGGGGGGGGGGGGTGTGCATTCCTTATTGACCGGGGGCACTTCCCATTGATAGGGTGCACTCCTCATTGACAGGGGGTACTCCTCATTGACGGGGGCCACTCCTCATTGACAGGGGGGTCTCCTCATTGACAGGGGTCACTCCTCATTGACAGGGGTTATTCCTCATTGGCGTTGGCACTCCTCTTTGACAGAAGGCTCTCATCATTGACAGAGGGCACTCATCAGTGACAGGGGTCACTCCTCATTGACAGAGATCACTCCTCATTATCAATTGGCAATCCTCATTGTCAGGGGGCCCTCCGCATTTACAGGGGGCCCTCCTCATTGACAGCAGGCACTCCTCATTGACAGGGGACACTCCTCATTGACAGCGGGCACTTCTCGTTAACAGGGGGACTTCTCATTGACCGGAGGGGGGCACTCCTAATTGACGGGGTGCACTCCTCATTGACAGGGGGCACTCTTCAGAGACGGGGGGCACCCCCCATTGACAGGGGGCACTCCACATTGACAGGGGGCCCTTCTCATTGACAGGAGGCACTCCTCTTTGACTGGGTGGTTCACCCCTTATTGACGGGGGGGGGGGGGGGGTGGGCACTCCTCATTGACGGGGGGCATTCATCATTGACAGGGGGCACTCCTCATTGACAGCGGGCACTTCTCATTGACAGGGGGCACTCCTTATTGAAGGGGGACACTCCTCATTGACAGGGGGCACTCCTCATTGACAGCGGGCACTTCTCATTGACAGGGGGCACTCCTCATTGACAAGGGGTACACTATATAGACGGGGGGGCGCTCGTCATTGACAGCGGACGCTCCTCATTGACAGGGGTCATTCGTCATTGACGGGGGGCACTGCTCAATGATGGGGGGGACTCCTAATTTACAGCGGTCACTCCTCATTGACGGTTGGGCACTCCTCATTTCCAGTGTTACTCCTCATTGACAGGGGGATCTCCTCATTGACAGGGGTCACTCCTCATTGACGGGGGCACTCCTCATTGACAGAGGGCACTCCTAGTTGACAGCGTGCACTCGTCATTGACAGAGGGCACTCCTCATCGAGAGGGGGTACTCCTCATTGACAGGGGGCACTCCTCATTGACAGGGGGCACTTCTCATTGACAGTGGGCACTGCTCATTGACAGAGGGCACTCCTCATTGACAGCGGGCACTGCTCGTTGACAGGGGACACCCCTCATTGATAGCGGGCAGTCCACATTGACGGCGGCACTCATAGTTGACAGCGCGCACTCCTTATTGTCAGGGGGCACTCCGCATTGACAGGGGGCGAAACCCATTGACAGGTGGCACTCCTCATTGACAGGGGGGCACTCCTCATTGACAGGGGGCACCCCTTATAGACAGGGGGCAATCCTCATTGACAGGGGGCACTCATCATTGACGGCGTGGGGCACTCCTTATTGATGGGGTCACTCCTCATTGCCCGGGGTCACACTTCAGAGACGGTGGGCACTTCTCATTAACAGGGGGCGCTACTCAATGACGGGCGTTGTGCATCCTTATTGACGGGGGACGCTCCTCATTAACAGGGAGCACTCTTCAGAGACGGGGGGCCCCTCCTGATTGACAGGGGTCACTCCTCATTGACAGGGGACACTTCTCATTGACAGGGGCCACTCTTCATTGACGGGGTGGGGGGGGGGGGTCACACCTTATTGACAGGGTGGGGCACTCCTCATTAACGGGGGGCACTCGTCATTGACAGGGGGCTCGCCTCATTGACAGGGGGCACTCCTCATTGACAGGGGCACTCTTCATTGACAGGGGGCACTGCTCATTGAACGGGGCCATTCGTCATTGACGGGGGGCACTCGTCATTGACAGAAGGCAATCATCATTTACAGAGGGCACTCATCATTGACAGGGGTCACTCCTCATTGACGTGGGGCACTGCTCAATGATGGGGGGGACTCCTCATTTACAGCGGTCACTCCTCATTGACGGTGGGGCACTCCTCATTTACAGAGTTACTCCTCATTGACAGGGGGCTCTGCTCATTGACAGGGGACACTCCTCATTGACAGGGGGCACTCCTCATTGACAGAGGGCACTCCTAGTTGACAGCGGGCACTCCTCATTGACAGGGGGCACTCCTCATTGACAGGGGGTACTCGTCATTGACAAGGGCACTGCTCATTGACAGGGGGCACTCCTCATTGACAGCGGGCACTTCTCATTGACAGAGGGCACTCCTCATTGTCGTGGGGGTGTGCATTCCTTATTGACCGGGGGCACTTCCCATTGACAGGGGGCCACTCCTCATTGACACGGGGTACTCCTCATTGACGTGGTCCACTCCTCATTGACAGCGGGGTCTCCTCATTGACGGGGGGGCACTCCTCATTGACAGGGGGTACTCCTCATTGGCGTGGCACTACTCATTGACAGAAGGCTCTCATAATTGACAGAGGGCTCTCATCAGTGACAGGGCGTCACTCCTCATTGACAGAGATCACTCCTCATTATCAGTTGGCAGTCCTCATTGACAGGGGGCTCTCCGCATTTACAGGGGGCGCTCCTCATTGACAGGGGGCACTCCTCATTGACAGGGGAGACTCCTCATTGACAGGAAGCACTCCTCATTAACAGGGGGCACTCCTCATTGACAGCAGGCACTCCTCATGGACAGGGCAAAATCATTGAAAAGGGGCACTTCTCATTGACAGGGGGTACTCTTCATAGAAGTGGCGGCACTTCGCATTGACAGAGGGCACTACTCATTGACGGGTGGGGGCACTCCTCATTGACGGGGCGCACTCCTCATTGACAGGAGGTACACTTTATGGACGGGGGGGCGCTCGTCATTGACAGGGGACACTTCTATTTGACAGGGGTCATTCGTCATTGACGGGGGGCACTGCTCAGTGATGGGGGGGGGACTTCTAATGTACAGCGGTCACTCCTCATTGACGTTGGGAGACTCCTATTATCCAGAGTAACTGCTCATTGACAGGGGGCTCTCCTCATTGACAGGGGGCACACCTCATTGACGGGGGCACTCCTCATTGACAGAGGGCACTCCTAGTTGACAGCGGGCACTCCTCATTGACAGGGGGCACTCCTCATTGACAGGGGGTATTCCTCCTTGACAGGGGGCACTCCTCATTGACAGGGGGCACTCCTCATTGACAGGGGGCACTCCTCATTGAGAGAGGGGAACCCCTCATTGACAGCGGGCACTCCTCTTTGGCAGCGGGCACTCCACATTGACAGGGGGCAAAACCCATTGACAGGAGACACTCCTCATTGACAGGGGGCACTCCTCATTGACAGAGGGCACTCCTTATTGACAGGGGGCACTCCTCATTGACAGGGGGCACTCCTCATTGACGGCGTGGGGCACTCCTTATTGATGGGGTCACTCCTCATTGACCGGGGTCACACTTCAGAGACGTGAGGGGGGGGGGGGCACTCCTCATTGACAGGGGGCATTCCTCATTGACAGCGGGCACTTCTCATTAACAGGGGGCGCTACTCATTGACGGGCGGGTGTGCATCCTTATTGACGGGGGACGCTCCTCATTAACAGGGAGCACCCTTCAGAGACGGGGGGCCCCTCCTGATTGACAGGGCGCACTCCTCATTGACAGGGGGCACTTCTCATTGACAGGGGGCACTCTTCATTGACGGGGGGGGGGCGGGTCACACCTTGTTGACGGGGTGGGGCACTCCTCATTAACGGGGGGCACTCGTCATTGACAGGGGGCTCGCCTCATTGACAGGGGGCACTCCTCATTGACAGGGGGCACTCTTCATTGACAGGGGGCACTGCTCATTGACCGGGGGCATTCGTCATTGACAGGGGGCACTCCTCATTGACAGCGGGCACTTCTCATTAACGGGGGCGCTACTCATTGACGGGGGGTTGCATTCTTATTGACGGGAGGCAGTCCTCATTGACAGGGAGCACTCTTCATAGGCGGGGGGGAACGCCTCATTGACAGTGGGCACGTCTCATTGACCGGGAGGGGGGACACTCCCTATTGAAGGGGGGGCACTCCATATTAATGGGGGGCACTCATCATTGACAGGGGGATCTCCACATTGACAGGGGGCACGCCTCATTGGCGTGGGCACTCTTCATTGACAGGGGGCATTGCTTATTGACCCGGGGCATTCGTCATTGACGGGGGGCACTCCTCATTGACAGAAGGCACTCATCATTTACAGAGAGCGGTCATCATTGAAAGGGGTCACTCCTCATTGACAGAGGTCTCTCCTCATTGTCAGGGGGCACTCCTCATTGTCAGGGGTAACTCTGCATTTACAGGGGGCTCTCCCCATTGACAGGGGGCACTCCTAATTGACAGGGGGAATTCCACATTGACAGGAGACACTCCTCATTGACAGGGGCACTGCTTATTGACAGGGGGCACTCCTCATTGACAGCGGGCACTTCTGATTGGCGGGGGCACTCCTCATTGACAGAGGGTCCACTTTATAGACGGGGGAAGCTCCTCATTGACAGGGTGCACTTCTCATTGACAGAGGGCACTCCTCATTGACTGTGGGTCCTCCACATTGACAGGGGCACTGTTTCTTGACAGGGGACACTCCTCATTGACGGGGGGCACTCCTCATTGACAGGGGGCACTCCTCATTGACAGGGGGTACTCCTCATTGGCGTGGGCACTCCTCATTGACACGGGGTCCACTTTATAGGCGGGGGAACCTCCTCATTGACTGGAGACACTCCTCATTGACAGGGGTCATTCGTCATTGACGGGGAGCACTGCTCAATGATGGGGGGTCTCCTAATTTACAGCGGTCACTCCTCATTGACAGTGGGGCACTCCTCATTTAGAGGGTTACTCCTCATTGACAAGGGGGCTCCCCTCATTGACAGGGGGCACTCCTCATTGACAGGGGGCACTCCTCAGTGACAGAGGGAACTCCGAGTTGACAGCGGGCACTCGTCATTGACAGGGGGCACTCCTCATTGACAGGGGGCACTCCTCATTGACAGGAAGCACTCCTCATTAACAGGGGGAACTCCTTCTTGACAGCAGTAACTCCTCATGGACAGGGCAAACTCATTGACAAGGGGCACTTCTCATTCACAGTGGGTACTCTTCATATAAGGGGGGCACTACTCATTGACAGGGGGCACTACTCATTGACGGGTGGGGGCACACCTCATTGACGGGGGGGGGGAGCTCCACATTGACAGGGGACACACGTCATTGACACGGGACACTCATCATTGACAGGGGGCACTCCTCATTTACAGGGTCACGCCTCATTTCCAGGGTTACTCCTCATTGACGTGGTCACTTCTCATTGACGGGGCACTACTCATTGACATAGGGCACTCATTGTTGATAGCGGGCACTCCTCATTGACATGGGGCCCTCCGCATTAACTGGGGGCAATACCCATTGACAGGGTGCACTCCTCATTGACAGGGGGCAGTCTACATTGACAGGGGGCACTCATAGTTGATAGCGGGCACTCCTCATTGACAGGGGACACTCCGCATTGACAGGGGGCAATACCCATTGACACGGGGCACTGCTCATTGACAGGGGGCACTCCTCATTGACAGGTGGCACTCCTCATCGACAGTGGGTACTCCACATTGACAGTGGCACTGCTTATTGACAGCAGGCACTCCTCATTGACGGGGGGGGGGTCACTCCTTATTGACGGGGGTATACTCCTCATTGACAGCGGGCACTTCTCATTAACAGGGGGCACTCCTCATTTACCGGGGGGGGGGGGGGGATGCACTCCTTATTGACCCGCGGCACTTCTAATTGACAGGGGCCTTCCTCATTGACAGGGGGTACTCCTCATTGACAGGGGGCACTCCTCATTGACAGGGGGGTCTCCTCATTGACAGGGGGCTCTCCTCATTGACGGGGGTACTCCTCATTGGCGTGTGCACTCCTCATTGATAGAGGGTCCACTTTATAGACGGGGGAAGCTCCTCATTGACAGAGGACACTGCTCATTGACAGGGTTCATTCGTCATTGAAGGGGGGCACTGCTCAATGCTGGTGGGGACTCCTAATTTACAGCGGTCACTGCCCATTGACAGTGGGGCACTCCTCATTTACTGGGTTACTCGTCATTGACAGGGGGCTCTCCTCATTGACAGGGGGCACTCCTCATTGACAGGGGGCTCTCCTCAGTGACAGAGGGCACTCCTCATTGACGGCGGGTCACTCCATTCTGACGGGGGGCACTCCTCATTGACAGGGGTCACACTTCAGAGATGGGGGGCACTCCTCATTGACAGGGGGCCCTCCTCATTGACAGTGGGCACTCCTCATTGACAGAGGGCACTCCTCATTTTCAGCGGGCACTCCTCATTGACAACGGCCACTCCTCGTTGACAGGGGACACACCTCATTGACAGTGGGCAGTCCACATTGACGGGGGCACTCATAGTTGATAGCGGGCACTCCTCATTGACAGGGGACACTCCTCATTAACAGGTGGCACTCCTCATTGACAGTGGGCACTCCTCATTGACAGACGGCACTCCTCATTTTCAGCGGGCACTCCTCATTGACAGCGGCCACTCCTCGTTGACAGGGGACACACCTCATTGACAGTGGGCAGTCCACATTGGCGGGGGCACTCATAGTTGATAGCGGGCACTCCTCATTGACAGGGGGCACTCCGCATTCACCGGGTGCAAAACCCATTGACAGGGGCACTCTTCATTGACAGGGGGCACGCCTCATTCTCAGCGGGCACTCCTCATTGACAGGGGGCACTCCTCTTTGACGGCGGGTCACTCCTTTTTGGCGGGGGGCACTCCTCATTGACAGGGGTCACACTTCAGAGACGGGGGGCACTCCTCATTGACAGGGGGCACTCCTCATTGACAGCTGGCACTCCTCGTTAACGGCGGCACTACTCATTGACGGGCGGTCACTCCTTATTGACGGGGCGCACTCCTCATTGACAGGGGGCACTCTTCAGAGACGGGGGGGCACTCCTCATTGACAGGGGGCACTCCTCATTGACAGAGGTCCCTTCTCATTGACAGGGGGCACTCCTCTTTGACGGGGGCGATCAGTCCACTTTGACGGGGGGGACACTCCTCATTGACGGGGGGAAATTCATCATTGACAGGGGGCTCTCCTTATTGACAGGTGGCACTCCTCATTGACAGGGGGCACTCCTGATTGACAGCGGCCAATTCACATTGACAGGGGGCACTCCTCATTGACGGGGGGGGGGCACTCCTTATTGACGGGGGCACTCCTCATTGACAGGGAGCACTCTTCAGAGACGGGGGTGGGCACACCTCATTGACAGGGGTTTACTCCTCATTGACAGCGGGCACTTCTCATTAACAGGGGGCACTCCTCATTGACGGGGGGGGGGGTGCACTCCGTATTGACCCGGGGCACTTCTCATTGACAGGGGCATTCCTCATTGACAGTGGGTACTCCTCATTGACAGGGGCACTCCTTGTTGACAGGGGGGTCTCCTCATTGACAGGGGGCACTCCTCATTGACAGGGGGTTCTCCTCATTGGCGTGGGCACTCCTCATTGACAGGGGGCACTCCTCATTGACAGAGGGTCCACTTTATAGACGGGGGAAGCTCCTCATTGACAGGGGGCAATCCTCATTGGCAGAGGGCACTCCTCATTGACTGTGGGTCCTCCACATTGACAGGGGCACTGCTTATTGACAGGGGACACTCCTCATTGACGGGGGGCTGGGTGCACTCCTTATTGACGGGGGCACTCCTCATTGACAGGGAGCACTCTTCAGAGCCGTGGGGGCACACCTCATTGCCAGGGGTTTACTCCACATTGACAGCGGGCACTTCTCATTAACAGGGGGCACTCCTCATTGACGTGGGGGGGGGCGTGCACTCCTTATTGACCCGGGGCACTTCTCATTGACAGGGGCATTCCTCAATGACAGGGGGTACTCCTCATTGACAGGGGGCACAAAGAGAGAAATAAGGAAGGAGAGGATCAAATATGAAGGTAGGCTAGCCAGTAACATTAGGAATGATAGTAAAAGTTTCTTTAAATACATTAAAAACAAACGGGAGGCAAAAGTAGACATTGGGCCGCTCCAAAATGACGCTGGTAATCTAGTGATGGGAGACAAGGAAATAGCTGAGGAACTTAATAAGTACTTTGCGTCAGTCTTCACAGTAGAAGACATGAGTAATATCCCAACAATTCAGGAAAGTCAGGGGGCAGAGTTGAATATGGTTGCCATCACAAAGGAGAAAGTGCTAGAGAAACTAAAAGGTCTGAAAATTGATAAATCTCCGGGCCCAGATGGGCTACATCCTAGAGTTCGAAAGGAGATAGCTGAAGAAATAGTGGAGGCGTTAGTTATGATCTTTCAAAAGTCACTGGAGTCAGGGAAAGTCCCAGAGGATTGGAAAATCGCTGTTGTAACCCCACTGTTCAAGAAGGGAACAAGAAAAAAGATGGAAAATTATAGGCCAATTAGCCTAACCTCAGTTGTTGGCAAAATTCTAGAATCCATCGTTAAGGATGAGATTTCTAAATTCTTGGAAGTGCAGGGTCGGATTAAGACAAGTCAGCATGGATTTAGTAAGGGGAGGTCGTGCCTGACAAACCTGTTAGAGTTCTTTGAAGAGATAACAAATAGGTTAGACCAAGGAGAGCCAATGGATGTAGAAATCATAGAATCATAGAAACCCTACAGTACAGAAAGAGGCCATTCGGCCCATCGAGTCTGCACCGACCACAATCACACCCAGGCCCTACCCCCATATCCCAACATATTTTACCCGCTAATCCCTCTAATCTACACATCCCAGGACACTAAGGTGCAATTTTAGCATGGCCAATCAACCTAACCCGCACATCTTTGGACTGTGGGAGGAAACCGGAGCACCCGGAGGAAACCCACGCAGACACGAGGAGAATGTGCAAACTCCACACAGACAGTGACCCAAGCCGGGAATCGAACCCAGGACCCTGGAGCTGTGAAGCAGCAGTGCTAACCACTGTGCTACCGTGCCGCATCTTGACTTATCTATCTTGACTTCCAAAAGGCCTTTGACAAGGTGCCTCACGGGAGACTGCTGAGTAAAATAAGGGCCCATGGTATTCGAGGCAAGGTACTAACATGGATTGACGATTGGCTGTCAGACAGAAGGCAGAGAGTTGGGATAAAAGGTTCTTTCTCAGAATGGCAACCGGTGACAAGTGGTGTCCCGCAGGGTTCAGTGTTGGGGCAACAGCTGTTCTCTTTATATATTAACGATCTAGATGACGGGACTGGGAGCATTCTGGCCAAGTTTGCCGATGATACAAAGATAGGTGGAGGGGCAGGTAGTATTGAGGAGGTGGGGAGGCTGCAGAAAGATTTAGACAGTTTAGGAGAGTGGTCCAAGAAGTGGCTGATGAAATTCAACGTGGGCAAGTGCGAGGTCGTACACTTTGGAAAAAAGAATAGAGGCATGGACTATTTTCTAAACGGTGACAAAATTCATAATGCTAAAGTGCAAAGGGACTTGGGAGTCCTCGTCCAGGATTCTCTGAAGGTAAACTTGCAGGTTGAGTCCGTAATTAAGAAAGCAAATGTAATGTTGTCATTTATCTCAAGAGGCTTGGAATACAAAAGCAGGGATGTACTTCTGAGGCTTTATAAAGCACTGGTTAGGCCCCATTTGGAGTACTGTGAGCAATTTTGGGCCCCACACCTCAGGAAGGACATACTGGCACTGGAGCGGGTCCAGCGGAGATTCACACGGATGATCCCAGGAATGGTAGGCCTGACATACGATGAACGTCTGAGGATCGTGGGATTATATTCATTGGAGTTTAGGAGGTTGAGGGGAGATCTGATAGAAACTTACAAGATAATGAACGGCTTAGATAGGATGGACGTAGGGAAGTTGTTTCCATTAACAGGGGAGACTAGGACGCGGGGGCACAGCCTTAGAATAAAAGGGAGTCACTTTAGAACAGAGATGAGGAGAAATTTATTCAGCCAGAGAGTGGTGGGTCTGTGGAATTCATTGCCACAGAGGGCTGTGGAGGCCGAGACGTTGAGCGTCTTCAAGACAGAAATTGATAAATTCTTGATTTCTCGAGGAATTAAGGGCTATGGGGAGAGAGCGGGTAAATGGAGTTGAAATCAACCATGATTGAATGGTGGAGTGGACTCGATGGGCCGAATGGCCTTACTTCCGCTCCTATGTCTTATGGTCTTATGGTCTTATGGTCTCATTGACAGGGGTCCCTCCTAATTGACAGGGTCACACCAAATTGAGAGGGTTCTCTTCTCATTGACAGGGGACACTCAACATTGACTGGGGACACTCATAATTGACAGGGGATACTCCTCTTTGACAGGGGGCACACTTAATAGATGGGGGGGCGCTCGTCATTGACAGGGGACACTCCTCATTGACAGGGGTCATTCGTCATTGACGGGGGGCACTGCTCAATGATGGGGGGTACTCCTCATTTACAGCGGTCACTCCTCATTGACGGTGGGGCTCTCCTCATTTACAGAGTTACTCCTCTTTGACAGGGGGCTCTCCTCATTGACAGGGGGCACTCCTCATTGACGGGGGCACTCCTCATTGACAGAGGGCACTCCTAGTTGACAGCGGGCACTCCTCATTGACAGGGGGCACTCCTCATTGACAGGGGGCACTCCTCTTTGACAATGGACACTCCTCATTGACGGGGGGGACTGCTCATTGACAGCGGGCACTTCTCATTGACAGGGGGCACTCCTCATTGACGGGGGGTGTGCATTCCTTATTGACCGGGGGCACTTCTCATTGACAGGGGGCTCTCCTCATTGACGGGGGCACTCCTCATTGACAGCGGGCACTCCTCATTGACAGGGGGGTCTCCTCATTGACAGGGGGCACTCCTCATTGACAGGGGGTACTCCTCATTGACAGGGGGTACTCCTCATTCGCATGGGCACTCTGCATTGACAGGGTGCACTCCTTATTGACACGGGGCAGTCCACATTGACAGGGGGCACTCATAGTTGATAGCGGTCACTCCACATTGACAGGAGGCCCTCCGCATTGACAGAGGGCAATACCCATTGACACGGGGTACTCCTCATTGACAGGGGACACTCCTCATTGACAACGGGCACTCCTCATTGAAAGGGGGCACTCCTCATTGACAGGGGGCACTCCTCATTGACAGGGGGTACTCCTCATTGACAAGGGGACTGCTCAATCACAGGGGGCTCTCCTGATTGACAGCGGGCACTTCTCATTGACAGGGGGCACTCCTCATTGACGGGGGGGGGGGGGGTGTGCATTCCTTATTGACCGGGGGCACTTCCCATTGATAGGGTGCACTCCTCATTGACAGGGGGTACTCCTCATTGACGGGGGCCACTCCTCATTGACAGGGGGGTCTCCTCATTGACAGGGGTCACTCCTCATTGACAGGGGTTATTCCTCATTGGCGTTGGCACTCCTCTTTGACAGAAGGCTCTCATCATTGACAGAGGGCACTCATCAGTGACAGGGGTCACTCCTCATTGACAGAGATCACTCCTCATTATCAATTGGCAATCCTCATTGTCAGGGGGCCCTCCGCATTTACAGGGGGCCCTCCTCATTGACAGCAGGCACTCCTCATTGACAGGGGACACTCCTCATTGACAGCGGGCACTTCTCGTTAACAGGGGGACTTCTCATTGACCGGAGGGGGGCACTCCTAATTGACGGGGTGCACTCCTCATTGACAGGGGGCACTCTTCAGAGACGGGGGGCACCCCCCATTGACAGGGGGCACTCCACATTGACAGGGGGCCCTTCTCATTGACAGGAGGCACTCCTCTTTGACTGGGTGGTTCACCCCTTATTGACGGGGGGGGGGGGGTGGGCACTCCTCATTGACGGGGGGCATTCATCATTGACAGGGGGCACTCCTCATTGACAGCGGGCACTTCTCATTGACAGGGGGCACTCCTTATTGAAGGGGGACACTCCTCATTGACAGGGGGCACTCCTCATTGACAGCGGGCACTTCTCATTGACAGGGGGCACTCCTCATTGACAAGGGGTACACTATATAGACGGGGGGGCGCTCGTCATTGACAGCGGACGCTCCTCATTGACAGGGGTCATTCGTCATTGACGGGGGGCACTGCTCAATGATGGGGGGGACTCCTAATTTACAGCGGTCACTCCTCATTGACGGTTGGGCACTCCTCATTTCCAGTGTTACTCCTCATTGACAGGGGGATCTCCTCATTGACAGGGGTCACTCCTCATTGACGGGGGCACTCCTCATTGACAGAGGGCACTCCTAGATGACAGCGTGCACTCGTCATTGACAGAGGCAACTCCTCATCGAGAGGGGGTACTCCTCATTGACAGGGGGCACTCCTCATTGACAGGGGGCACTTCTCATTGACAGTGGGCACTGCTCATTGACAGAGGGCACTCCTCATTGACAGCGGGCACTGCTCGTTGACAGGGGACACCCCTCATTGATAGCGGGCAGTCCACATTGACGGCGGCACTCATAGTTGACAGCGCGCACTCCTTATTGTCAGGGGGCACTCCGCATTGACAGGGGGCGAAACCCATTGACAGGTGGCACTCCTCATTGACAGGGGGGCACTCCTCATTGACAGGGGGCACCCCTTATAGACAGGGGGCAATCCTCATTGACAGGGGGCACTCATCATTGACGGCGTGGGGCACTCCTTATTGATGGGGTCACTCCTCATTGCCCGGGGTCACACTTCAGAGACGGTGGGCACTTCTCATTAACAGGGGGCGCTACTCAATGACGGGCGTTGTGCATCCTTATTGACGGGGGACGCTCCTCATTAACAGGGAGCACTCTTCAAGACGGGGGGCCCCTCCTGATTGACAGGGGTCACTCCTCATTGACAGGGGACACTTCTCATTGACAGGGGCCACTCTTCATTGACGGGGTGGGGGGGGGGGGTCACACCTTATTGACAGGGTGGGGCACTCCTCATTAACGGGGGGCACTCGTCATTGACAGGGGGCTCGCCTCATTGACAGGGGGCACTCCTCATTGACAGGGGCACTCTTCATTGACAGGGGGCACTGCTCATTGAACGGGGCCATTCGTCATTGACGGGGGGCACTCGTCATTGACAGAAGGCAATCATCATTTACAGAGGGCACTCATCATTGACAGGGGTCACTCCTCATTGACGTGGGGCACTGCTCAATGATGGGGGGGACTCCTCATTTACAGCGGTCACTCCTCATTGACGGTGGGGCACTCCTCATTTACAGAGTTACTCCTCATTGACAGGGGGCTCTGCTCATTGACAGGGGACACTCCTCATTGACAGCGGGCACTCCTCATTGACAGAGGGCACTCCTAGTTGACAGCGGGCACTCCTCATTGACAGGGGGCACTCCTCATTGACAGGGGGTACTCGTCATTGACAAGGGCACTGCTCATTGACAGGGGGCACTCCTCATTGACAGCGGGCACTTCTCATTGACAGAGGGCACTCCTCATTGTCGTGGGGGTGTGCATTCCTTATTGACCGGGGGCACTTCCCATTGACAGGGGGCCACTCCTCATTGACACGGGGTACTCCTCATTGACGTGGTCCACTCCTCATTGACAGCGGGGTCTCCTCATTGACGGGGGGGCACTCCTCATTGACAGGGGGTACTCCTCATTGGCGTGGCACTACTCATTGACAGAAGGCTCTCATAATTGACAGAGGGCTCTCATCAGTGACAGGGCGTCACTCCTCATTGACAGAGATCACTCCTCATTATCAGTTGGCAGTCCTCATTGACAGGGGGCTCTCCGCATTTACAGGGGGCGCTCCTCATTGACAGGGGGCACTCCTCATTGACAGGGGAGACTCCTCATTGACAGGAAGCACTCCTCATTAACAGGGGGCACTCCTCATTGACAGCAGGCACTCCTCATGGACAGGGCAAAATCATTGAAAAGGGGCACTTCTCATTGACAGGGGGTACTCTTCATAGAAGTGGCGGCACTTCTCATTGACAGAGGGCACTACTCATTGACGGGTGGGGGCACTCCTCATTGACGGGGGGCACTCCTCATTGACAGGAGGTACACTTTATGGACGGGGGGGCGCTCGTCATTGACAGGGGACACTTCTCATTGACAGGGGTCATTCGTCATTGACGGGGGGCACTGCTCACTGATGGGGGGGGACTTCTAATGTACAGCGGTCACTCCTCATTGACGTTGTGAGACTCCTATTATCCAGAGTAACTGCTCATTGACAGGGGGCTCTCCTCATTGACAGGGGGCACTCCTCATTGACGGGGGCACTCCTCATTGACAGAGGGCACTCCTAGTTGACAGCGGGCACTCCTCATTGACAGGGGGCACTCCTCATTGACAGGGGGTATTCCTCCTTGACAGGGGGCACTCCTCATTGACAGGGGGCACTCCTCATTGACAGGGGGCACTCCTCATTGACAGAGGGCACTCCTCATTGACAGCGGGCACTCCTCTTTGGCAGCGGGCACTCCACATTGACAGGGGGCAAATCCCATTGAGAGGGGACACTCCTCATTGACAGGGGGCACTCCTCATTGACAGAGGGCACTCCTTATTGACAGGGGGCACTCCTCATTGACAGGGGGCACTCCTCATTGACGGCGTGGGGCACTCCTTATTGATGGGGTCACTCCTCATTGACCGGGGTCACACTTCAGAGACGTGAGGGGGGGGGGGGCACTCCTCATTGACAGGGGGCATTCCTCATTGACAGCGGGCACTTCTCATTAACAGGGGGCGCTACTCATTGACGGGCGGGTGTGCACCCTTATTGACGGGGGACGCTCCTCATTAACAGGGAGCACTCTTCAGAGACGGGGGGCCCCTCCTGATTGACAGGGCGCACTCCTCATTGACAGGGGGCACTTCTCATTGACAGGGGGCACTCTTCATTGACGGGGGGGGGCGGGTCACACCTTATTGACGGGGTGGGGCACTCCTCATTAACGGGGGGCACTCGTCATTGACAGGGGGCTGGCCTCATTGACAGGGGGCACTCCTCATTGACAGGGGGCGCTCTTCATTGACAGGGGGCACTGCTCATTGACCGGGGGCATTCGTCATTGACGGGGGGCACTCCTCATTGACAGAAGGCAATCATCATTTACAAAGGGCACTCATCATTGACAGGGGTCACTCCTCATTGAATGAGGCCACTCCTCATTGTCAGCGGGCACTCCTCATTGTCAGGGGGCGCTCCGCATTTACAGCGGGCACTTCTCATTGACAAGGGGCAGTCCTCATTGACGCTGGGGGGCACTCTTCAGAGACGGGGGGGCACTCCTTATTGACAGGGGGCACTCCTCATTGACAGCGGGCACTTCTCATTAACGGGGGCGCTACTCATTGACGGGGGGTTGCATTCTTATTGACGGGAGGCACTCCTCATTGACAGGGAGCACTCTTCATAGACGGGGGGGAACGCCGCATTGACAGTGGGCACGTCTCATTGACCGGGAGGGTGCACTCCTTTTTGAAGGGGGGGCACTCCATATTAATGGGGGGCACTCATCATTGACAGGGGGCTCTCCACATTGACAGGGGGCACGCCTCATTGGCGTGGGCACTCTTCATTGACAGGGGGCACTGCTTATTGACCCGGGGCATTCGTCATTGACGGGGGGCACTCCTCATTGACAGAAGGCACTCTTCATTTACAGAGAGCGGTCATCATTGAAAGGGGTCACTCCTCATTGACAGAGGTCACTCCTCATTGTCAGGGGGCACTCCTCATTGTCAGGGGTAACTCTGCATTTACAGGGGGCTCTCCCCATTGACAGGGGGCACTCCTAATTGACATGGGGAATTCCACATTGACAGGAGACACTCCTCATTGACAGGGGTCCCTCCTAATTGACAGGGTCACTCCAAATTGAGAGGGTTCTCTTCTCATTGACAGGGGACACTCATCATTGACTGGGGACACTCATAATTGACAGGGGATACTCCTCTTTGACAGGGGGCACACTTAATAGATGGGGGGGCGCTCGTCATTGACAGGGGACACTCCTCATTGACAGGGGTCATTCGTCATTGACGGGGGGCACTGCTCAATGATGGGGGGTACTCCTCATTTACAGCGGTCACTCCTCATTGACGGTGGGGCACTCCTCATTTACAGAGTTACTCCTCTTTGACAGGGGGCTCTCCTCATTGACAGCGGGCACTCCTCATTGACAGGGGGCACTCCTCTTTGACAGTGGACACTCCTCATTGACGGGGGGGGACTGCTCATTGACAGCGGGCACTTCTCATTGACAGGGGGCACTCCTCATTGACGGGGGGTGCGCATGCCTTATTGACCGGGGGCACTTCTCATTGACAGGGGGCACTCCTCATTGACTGTGGGGCACTCCTCATTTACAGAGTTACTCCTCATTGACAGGGGGCTCTGCTCATTGACAGGGGACACTCCTCATTGACAGGGGGCACTCCTCATTGACAGAGGGCACTCCTAGTTGACAGCGGGCACTCCTCATTGACAGGGGGCACTCCTCATTGACAGGGGGTACTCGTCATTGACAAGGGCACTGCTCATTGACAGGGGGCACTCCTCATTGACAGCGGGCACTTCTCATTGACAGAGGGCACTCCTCATTGTCGTGGGGGTGTGCATTCCTTATTGACCGGGGGCACTTCCCATTGACAGGGGGCCACTCCTCATTGACACGGGGTACTCCTCATTGACGTGGTCCACTCCTCATTGACAGCGGGGTCTCCTCATTGACGGGGAGCACTCCTCATTGACAGGGGGTACTCCTCATTGGCGTGGCACTACTCATTGACAGAAGGCTCTCATCATTGACAGAGGGCACTCATCAGTGACAGGGCGTCACTCCTCATTGACAGAGATCACGCCGCATTATCAGTTGGCAGTCCTCTTTGACAGGGGGCTCTCCGCATTTACAAGGGGCGCTCGTCATTGACAGGGGGCACTCCTCATTGACAGGGGAGACTCCTCATTGACAGGAAGCACTCCTCATTAACAGGGGGCACTCCTCATTGTCAGCAGGCACTCCTCATGGACAGGGCAAAATCATTGAAAAGGGGCACTTCTCATTGACAGGGGGTACTCTTCATAGAAGTGGTGGCACTTCTCATTGACAGAGGGCACTACTCATTGACGGGTGGGGGCACTCCTCATTGACAGAGGGCACTCCTCATTGACAGCGGGCACTGCTCGTTGACAGGGGACACCCCTCATTGATAGCGGGCAGTCCACATTGACGGCGGCACTCATAGTTGACAGCGCGCACTCCTTATTGTCAGGGGGCACTCCGCATTGACAGGGGGCGAAACCCATTGACAGGTGGCACTCCTCATTGACAGGGGGGCACTCCTCATTGACAGGGGGCACCCCTTATAGACAGGGGGCAATCCTCATTGACAGGGGGCACTCATCATTGACGGCGTGGGGCACTCCTTATTGATGGGGTCACTCCTCATTGCCCGGGGTCACACTTCAGAGACGGTGGGCACTTCTCATTAACAGGGGGCGCTACTCAATGACGGGCGGTTGTGCATCCTTATTGACGGGGGACGCTCCTCATTAACAGGGAGCACTCTTCAGAGACGGGGGGCCCCTCCTGATTGACAGGGGTCACTCCTCATTGACAGGGGACACTTCTCATTGACAGGGGCCACTCTTCATTGACGGGGTGGGGGGGGGGGTCACACCTTATTGACAGGGTGGGGCACTCCTCATTAACGGGGGGCACTCGTCATTGATTGGGGGCTCGCCTCATTGACAGGGGGCACTCCTCATTGACAGGGGCACTCTTCATTGACAGGGGGCACTGCTCATTGAACGGGGCCATTCGTCATTGACGGGGGGCACTCGTCATTGACAGAAGGCAATCATCATTTACAGAGGGCACTCCTCATTGACAGGGGGCACTCCTCATTGACAGGGGGTACTCGTCATTGACAAGGGCACTGCTCATTGACAGGGGGCACTCCTCATTGACAGCGGGCACTTCTCATTGACAGAGGGCACTCCTCATTGTCGTGGGGGTGTGCATTCCTTATTGACCGGGGGCACTTCCCATTGACAGGGGGCCACTCCTCATTGACACGGGGTACTCCTCATTGACGTGGTCCACTCCTCATTGACAGCGGGGTCTCCTCATTGACGGGGGGGCACTCCTCATTGACAGGGGGTACTCCTCATTGGCGTGGCACTACTCATTGACAGAAGGCTCTCATAATTGACAGAGGGCTCTCATCAGTGACAGGGCGTCACTCCTCATTGACAGAGATCACTCCTCATTATCAGTTGGCAGTCCTCATTGACAGGGGGCTCTCCGCATTTACAGGGGGCGCTCCTCATTGACAGGGGGTACTCGTCATTGACAAGGGCACTGCTCATTGACAGGGGGCACTCCTCATTAACAGGGGGCACTCCTCATTGACAGCAGGCACTCCTCATGGACAGGGCAAAATCATTGAAAAGGGGCACTTCTCATTGACAGGGGGTACTCTTCATAGAAGTGGCGGCACTTCTCATTGACAGAGGGCACTACTCATTGACGGGTGGGGGCACTCCTCATTGACGGGGGGCACTCCTCATTGACAGGAGGTACACTTTATGGACGGGGGGGGCGCTCGTCATTGACAGGGGACACTTCTCATTGACAGGGGTCATTCGTCATTGACGGGGGGCACTGCTCAATGATGGGGGGGGACTTCTAATGTACAGCGGTCACTCCTCATTGACGTTGTGAGACTCCTATTATCCAGAGTAACTGCTCATTGACAGGGGGCTCTCCTCATTGACAGGGGGCACTCCTCATTGACGGGGGCACTCCTCATTGACAGAGGGCACTCCTAGTTGACAGCGGGCACTCCTCATTGACAGGGGGCACTCCTCATTGACAGGGGGTATTCCTCCTTGACAGGGGGCACTCCTCATTGACAGGGGGCACTCCTCATTGACAGGGGGCACTCCTCATTGACAGAGGGCACTCCTCATTGACAGCGGGCACTCCTCTTTGGCAGCGGGCACTCCACATTGACAGGGGGCAAATCCCATTGAGAGGGGACACTCCTCATTGACGGGGGGCACTCCTCATTGACAGAGGGCACTCCTTATTGACAGGGGGCACTCCTCATTGACAGGGGGCACTCCTCATTGACGGCGTGGGGCACTCCTTATTGATGGGGTCACTCCTCATTGACCGGGGTCACACTTCAGAGACGTGAGGGGGGGGGGGGGGGCACTCCTCATTGACAGGGGGCATTCCTCATTGACAGCGGGCACTTCTCATTAACAGGGGGCGCTACTCATTGACGGGCGGGTGTGCATCCTTATTGACGGGGGACGCTCCTCATTAACAGGGAGCACTCTTCAGAGACGGGGGGCCCCTCCTGATTGACAGGGCGCACTCCTCATTGACAGGGGGCACTTCTCATTGACAGGGGGCACTCTTCATTGACGGGGGGGGGGGCGGGTCACACCTTATTGACGGGGTGGGGCACTCCTCATTAACGGGGGGCACTCGTCATTGACAGGGGGCTGGCCTCATTGACAGGGGGCACTCCTCATTGACAGGGGGCGCTCTTCATTGACAGGGGGCACTGCTCATTGACCGGGGGCATTCGTCATTGACGGGGGGCACTCCTCATTGACAGAAGGCAATCATCATTTACAAAGGGCACTCATCATTGACAGGGGTCACTCCTCATTGAATGAGGCCACTCCTCATTGTCAGCGGGCACTCCTCATTGTCAGGGGGCGCTCCGCATTTACAGCGGGCACTTCTCATTGACAAGGGGCAGTCCTCATTGACGCTGGGGGGCACTCTTCAGAGACGGGGGGGCACTCCTTATTGACAGGGGGCACTCCTCATTGACAGCGGGCACTTCTCATTAACGGGGGCGCTACTCATTGACGGGGGTTTGCATCCTTATTGACGGGAGGCACTCCTCATTGACAGGGAGCACTCTTCATAGACGGGGGGGAACGCCTCATTGACAGTGGGCACGTCTCATTGACCGGGAGGGGGGCACTCCTTTTTGAAGGGGGGGCACTCCATATTAATGGGGGGCACTCATCATTGACAGGGGGCTCTCCACATTGACAGGGGGCACGCCTCATTGGCGTGGGCACTCTTCATTGACAGGGGGCACTGCTTATTGACCCGGGGCATTCGTCATTGACGGGGGGCACTCCTCATTGACAGAAGGCACTCTTCATTTACAGAGAGCGGTCATCATTGAAAGGGGTCACTCCTCATTGACAGAGGTCACTCCTCATTGTCAGGGGGCCCTCCTCATTGTCAGGGGTAACTCTGCATTTACAGGGGGCTCTCCCCATTGACAGGGGGCACTCCTAATTGACATGGGGAATTCCACATTGACAGGAGACGCTCCTCATTGACAGGGGTCCCTCCTAATTGACAGGGTCACTCCAAATTGAGAGGGTTCTCTTCTCATTGACAGGGGACACTCATCATTGACTGGGGACACTCATAATTGACAGGGGATACTCCTCTTTGACAGGGGGCACACTTAATAGATGGGGGGGCGCTCGTCATTGACAGGGGACACTCCTCATTGACAGGGGTCATTCGTCATTGACGGGGGGCACTGCTCAATGATGGGGGGTACTCCTCATTTACAGCGGTCACTCCTCATTGACGGTGGGGCACTCCTCATTTACAGAGTTACTCCTCTTTGACAGGGGGCTCTCCTCATTGACAGCGGGCACTCCTCATTGACAGGGGGCACTCCTCTTTGACAGTGGACACTCCTCATTGACGGGGGGGGGACTGCTCATTGACAGCGGGCACTTCTCATTGACAGGGGGCACTCCTCATTGACGGGGGGTGCGCATTCCTTATTGACCGGGGGCACTTCTCATTGACAGGGGGCACTCCTCATTGACGGGGGTACTCCTCATTGACAGCTGGCACTCCTCATTGACAGGGGGGTCTCCTCATTGACAGGGGGCACTCCTCATTGACAGGGGGTACTCCTCATTGACAGGGGGTACTCCTCATTCGCATGGGCACTCTGCATTGACAGGGTGCACTCCTCATTGACACGGGGCAGTCCACATTGACAGGGGGCACTCATAGTTGATAGCGGTCACTCCACATTGACAGGAGGCCCTCCGCATTGACAGAGGGCAATACCCATTGACACGGGGTACTCCTCATTGACAGGGGACACTCCTCATTGACAACGGGCACTCCTCATTGAAAGGGGGCACTCCTCATTGACAGGGTGCACTCCTCATTGACACGGGGTACTCCTCATTGACAAGGGGACTGCTCAATCACAGGGGGCTCTCCTCATTGACAGCGGGCACTTCTCATTGACAGGGGGCACTCCTCATTGACGGGGGGGGGGGTGTGCATTCCTTATTGACCGGGGGCACTTCCCATTGATAGGGTGCACTCGTCATTGACAGGGGGTACTCCTCATTGACGGGGGCCACTCCTCATTGACAGGGGGGTCTCCTCATTGACAGGGGGCACTCCTCATTGACAAGGGGTATTCCTCATTGGCGTGGGCACTCCTCTTTGACAGAAGGCTGTCATCATTGACAGAGGGCACTCATCAGTGACAGGGGTCACTCCTCATTGAAAGAGATCACTCCTCATTATCAGTTGGCACTCCTCATTGTCAGGGGGCCCTCCGCATTTAGAGGGGGCCCTCCTCATTGTCAGGGGGCACTCCTCATTGACAGGGGGCACTCCTCATTGACAGCAGGCACTCCTCATTGACAGGAGACACTCCTCATTGACAGCGGGCACTTCTAGTTAACAGGGGGACTACTCATTGACCGGAAGGGGGCACTCCTAATTGACGGGGTGCACTCCTCATTGACAGGGGGCACTCTTCAGAGACGGGGGGGTCACCCCTCATTGACAGGGGGCACTCCACATTGACAGGGGGCCCTTCTCATTGACAGGAGGCACTCCTCTTTGACTGGGTGGTTCACCCCTTATTGACGGGGGTGGGGGGGGTGGGCACTCCTCATTGACGGGGGGCACTCATCATTGACAGGGGGCACTCCTCATTGACAGCGGGCACTTCTCATTGACAGGGGGCACTCCTTATTGAAGGGGGACACTCCTCATTGACAGGGGGCACTCCTCATTGACAGCGGGCACTTCTCATTGACAGGGGGCACTCCTCATTGACAAGGGGTACACTATATTGACGGGGGGGCGCTCGTCATTGACAGCGGACGCTCCTCATTGACAGGGGTCATTCGTCATTGACGGGGGGCACTGCTCAATGATGGGGGGGACTCCTAATTTACAGCGGTCACTCCTCATTGACGGTTGGGCACTCCTCATTTCCAGTGTTACTCCTCATTGACAGGGGGATCTCCCCATTGACGGGGGCACTCCTCATTGACAGAGGGCACTCCTAGTTGACAGCGTGCACTCGTCATTGACAGAGGGCACTCCTCATCGAGACGGGGTACTCCTCATTGACAGGGGGCACTCCTCATTGACAGGGGGCACTTCTCATTGACAGTGGGCACTCCTCATTGACAGAGGGCACTGCTCATTGACAGCGGGCACTGCTCGTTGACAGGGGACACCCCTCATTGGTAGCGGGCAGTCCACATTGACGGGGGCACTCATAGTTGACAGCGCGCACTCCTTATTGTCAGGGGGCACTCCGCATTGACGGGGGGCGAAACCCATTGACAGGTGGCACTCCTCATTGACAGGGGGGCACTCCTCATTGACAGGGGGCACCCCTTATAGACAGGGGGCACTCCTCATTGACAGGGGGCACTCCTCATTGACGGCGTGGGGCACTCCTTATTGATGGGGTCACTCCTCATTGACCGGGGTCACACTGCAGAGACGGTGGGCACTTCTCATTAACAGGGGGCGCTACTCAATGACGGGCGGTTGTGCATCCTTATTGACGGGGGACGCTCCTCATTAACAGGGAGCACTCTTCAGAGACGGGGGGCCCCTCCTGATTGACAGGAGTCACTCCTCATTGACAGGGGACACTTCTCATTGACAGGGGCCACTCTTCATTGACGGGGGGGGGGGGGGGGGTCACACCTTATTGACAGGGTGGGGCACACCTCATTAATGGGGGGCACTCGTCATTGACAGGGGGCTCGCCTCATTGACAGGGGGCACTCCTCATTGACAGGGGCACTCTTCATTGACAGGGGGCACTGCTCATTGAACGGGGCCATTCGTCATTGACGGGAGGCACTCCTCATTGACAGAAGGCAATCATCATTTACAGAGGGCACTCATCATTGACAGGGGTCACTCCTCATTGACGTGGGGCACTGCTCAATAATGGGGGGGTCTCCTCATTTACAGCGGTCACTCCTCATTGACGGTGGGGCACTCCTCATTCACAGAGTTACTCCTCATTGACAGGGGGCTCTGCTCATTGACAGGGGACACTCCTCATTGACGGGGGCACTCCTCATTGACAGAGGGCACTCCTAGTTGACAGCGGGCACTCCTCATTGACAGGGGCACTCCTCATTGAAAGTGGGTACTCCTCATTGAAAGGGGGCACTCCTCATTGACAGGGGGTACTCCTCATTGACAGGGGGCACTCCTCATTGACAGAGGGCACTCCTCATTGACAGAAGGCAATCATCATTTACAGAGGGCACTCATCATTGACAGGGGTCACTCCTCATTGACGGGGGGCACTCCTCATTGACAGGGGGCACTCTTCAGAGACGGGGGGGTCACCCCTCATTGACAGGGGGCACTCCACATTGACAGGGGGCCCTTCTCATTGACCGGAGGCACTCCTCTTTGACTGGGTGGTTCACCCCTTATTGACGGGGGGGGGGGGGGGTGGGCACTCCTCATTGACGGGGGGCACTCATCATTGACAGGGGGCACTCCTCATTGACAGCGGGCACTTCTCATTGACAGGGGGCACTCCTTATTGAAGGGGGACACTCCTCATTGACAGGGGGCACTCCTCATTGACAGCGGGCACTTCTCATTGACAGGGGGCACTCCTCATTGACAAGGGGTACACTATATTGACGGGGGGGCGCTCGTCATTGACAGCGGACGCTCGTCATTGACAGGGGTCATTCGTCATTGACGGGGGGCACTGCTCAATGATGGGGGGGACTCCTAATTTACAGCGGTCACTCCTCATTGACGGTTGGGCACTCCTCATTTCCAGTGTTACTCCTCATTGACAGGGGGATCTCCTCATTGACGGGGGCACTCCTCATTGACAGAGGGCACTCCTAGTTGACAGCGTGCACTCGTCATTGACAGAGGGCACTCCTCATCGAGAGGGGGTACTCCTCATTGACAGGGGGCACTCCTCATTGACAGGGGGCACTTCTCATTGTCAGTGGGCACTCCTCATTGACAGAGGGCACTCCTCATTGACAGCGGGCACTGCTCGTTGACAGGGGACACCCCTCATTGATAGCGGGCAGTCCACATTGACGGCGGCACTCATAGTTGACAGCGCGCACTCCTTATTGTCAGGGGGCACTCCGCATTGACAGGGGGCGAAACCCATTGACAGGTGGCACTCCTCATTGACAGGGGGGCACTCCTCATTGACAGGGGGCACCCCTTATAGACAGGGGGCACTCCTCATTGACAGGGGGCACTCCTCATTGACGGCGTGGGGCACTCCTTATTGATGGGGTCACTCCTCATTGACCGGGGTCACACTTCAGAGACGGTGGGCACTTCTCATTAACAGGGGGCGCTACTCAATGACGGGCGGTTGTGCATCCTTATTGACGGGGGGCGCTCCTCATTAACAGGGAGCACTCTTCAGAGACGGGGGGCCCCTCCTGATTGACAGGGGTCACTCCTCATTGACAGGGGACACTTCTCATTGACAGGGGCCACTCTTCATTGACGGGGGGGGGGGGGTAACACCTTATTGACAGGGTGGGGCACACCTCATTAATGGGGGGCACTCGTCATTGACAGGGGGCTCGCCTCATTGACAGGGGGCACTCCTCATTGACAGGGGCACTCTTCATTGACAGAAGGCAATCATCATTTACAGAGGGCACTCATCATTGACGGGGGCACTCCTCATTGACAGAGGGCACTCCTAGTTGACAGCGGGCACTCCTCATTGACAGGGGGCACTCCTCATTGACAGGGGGCACTCCTCTTTGACAATGGACACTCCTCATTGACGGGGGGGGACTGCTCATTGACAGCGGGCACTTCTCATTGACAGGGGGCACTCCTCATTGACGGGGGGTGTGCATTCCTTATTGACCGGGGGTACTCCTCATTGACAGCGGGCACTCCTCATTGACAGGGGGGTCTCCTCATTGACAGGGGGCACTCCTCATTGACAGGGGGTACTCCTCATTGACAGGGGGTACTCCTCATTCGCATGGGCACTCTGCATTGACAGGGTGCACTCCTCATTGACACGGGGCAGTCCACATTGACAGGGGGCACTCATAGTTGATAGCGGTCACTCCACATTGACAGGAGGCCCTCCGCATTGACAGAGGGCAATACCCATTGACACGGGGTACTCCTCATTGACAGGGGACACTCCTCATTGACAACGGGCACTCCTCATTGAAAGGGGGCACTCCTCATTGACAGGGGGCACTCCTCATTGACAGGGGGTACTCCTCATTGACAAGGGGACTGCTCAATCACAGGGGGCTCTCCTGATTGACAGCGGGCACTTCTCATTGACAGGGGGCACTCCTCATTGACGAGGGGGGGGGGTGCGCATTCCTTATTCACCGGGGGCACTTCCCATTGATAGGGTGCACTCCTCATTGACAGGGGGTACTCCTCATTGACGGGGGCCACTCCACATTGACAGGGGGGTCTCCTCATTGACAGGGGTCACTCCTCATTGACAGGGGGTATTCCTCATTGGCGTTGGCACTCCTCTTTGACAGAAGGCTCTCATCATTGACAGAGGGCACTCATCAGTGACAGGGGTCACTCTTCATTGACAGAGATCACTCCTCATTATCAGTTGGCAATCCTCATTGTCAGGGGGCCCTCCGCATTTACAGGGGGCCCTCCTCATTGACAGCAGGCACTCCTCATTGACAGGGGACACTCCTCATTGACAGCGGGCACTTCTCGTTAACAGGGGGACTTCTCATTGACCGGAGGGGGGCACTCCTAATTGACGGGGTGCACTCCTCATTGACAGGGGGCACTCTTCAGAGACGGGGGGCACCCCCCATTGACAGGGGGCACTCCACAATGACAGGGGGCCCTTCTCATTGACAGGAGGCACTCCTCTTTGACTGGGTGGTTCACCCCTTATTGACGGGGGGGGGGGGGGTGGGCACTCCTCATTGACGGGGGGCACTCATCATTGACAGGGGGCACTCCTCATTGACAGCGGGCACTTCTCATTGACAGGGGGCACTCCTTATTGAAGGGGGACACTCCTCATTGACAGGGGGCACTCCTCATTGACAGCGGGCACTTCTCATTGACAGGGGGCACTCCTCATTGACAAGGGGTACACTATATAGACGGGGGGGCGCTCGTCATTGACAGCGGACGCTCCTCATTGACAGGGGTCATTCGTCATTGACGGGGGGCACTGCTCAATGATGGGGGGGACTCCTAATTTACAGCGGTCACTCCTCATTGACGGTTGGGCACTCCTCATTTCCAGTGTTACTCCTCATTGACAGGGGGATCTCCTCATTGACAGGGGTCACTCCTCATTGACGGGGGCACTCCTCATTGACAGAGGGCACTCCTAGTTGACAGCGTGCACTCGTCATTGACAGAGGGCACTCCTCATCGAGAGGGGGTACTCCTCATTGACAGGGGGCACTCCTCATTGACAGGGGGCACTTCTCATTGACAGTGGGCACTCCTCATTGACAGAGGGCACTCCTCATTGACAGCGGGCACTGCTCGTTGACAGGGGACACCCCTCATTGATAGCGGCAGTCCACATTGACGGCGGCACTCATAGTTGACAGTGCGCACTCCTTATTGTCAGGGGGCACTCCGCATTGACAGGGGGCGAAACCCATTGACAGGTGGCACTCCTCATTGACAGGGGGGCACTCCTCATTGACAGGGGGCACCCCTTATAGACAGGGGGCACTCCTCATTGACAGGGGGCACTCCTCATTGACGGCGTGGGGCACTCCTTATTGAGGCGGTCACTCCTCATTGACCGGGGTCACACTTCAGAGACGGTGGGCACTTCTCATTAACAGGGGGCGCTACTCAATGACGGGCGGTTGTGCACCCTTATTGACGGGGGACGATCCTCATTAACAGGGAGCACTTTTCAGAGACGGGGGGCCCCTCCTGATTGACAGGGGTCACTCCTCATTGACAGGGGACACTTCTCATTGACAGGGGCCACTCTTCATTGACGGGGTGGGGGGGGGGTCACACCTTATTGACAGGGTGGGGCACTCCTCATTAACGGGGGGCACTCGTCATTGACAGGGGGCTCGCCTCATTGACAGGGGGCACTCCTCATTGACAGGGGCACTCTTCATTGACAGGGGGCACTGCTCATTGAACGGGGCCATTCGTCATTGACGGGGGGCACTCCTCATTGACAGAAGGCAATCATCATTTACAGAGGGCACTCATCATTGACAGCGGTCACTCCTCATTGACGTGGGGCACTGCTCAATGATGGGGGGGGACTCCTCATTTACAGCGGTCACTCCTCATTGACGGTGGGGCACTCCTCATTTACAGAGTTACTCCTCATTGACAGGGGGCTCTGCTCATTGACAGGGGACACTCCTCATTGACAGGGGGCACTCCCCATTGACAGAGGGCACTCCTAGTTGACAGCGGGCACTCCTCATTGACAGGGGGCATTCCTCATTGACAGGGGGTACTCGTCATTGACAAGGGCACTGCTCATTGACAGGGGGCACTCCTCATTGACAGCGGGCACTTCTCATTGACAGAGGGCACTCCTCATTGTCTTGGGGGTGTGCATTCCTTATTGACCGGGGGCACTTCCCATTGACAGGGGGCCACTCCTCATTGACACGGGGTACTCCTCATTGACGTGGTCCACTCCTCATTGACAGCGGGGTCTCCTCATTGACGGGGGCGGCACTCCTCATTGACAGGGGGTACTCCTCATTGGCGTGGCACTACTCATTGACAGAAGGCTCTCATCATTGACAGAGGGCACTCATCAGTGACAGGGCGTCACTCCTCATTGACAGAGATCACTCCTCATTATCAGTTGGCAGTCCTCATTGACAGGGGGCTCTCCGCATTTACAGGGGGCGCTCCTCATTGACAGGGGGCACTCCTCATTGACAGGGGAGACTCCTCATTGACAGGAAGCACTCCTCATTAACAGGGGGCACTCCTCATTGACAGCAGGCACTCCTCATGGACACGGCAAAATCATTGAAAAGGGGCACTTCTCATTGACAGGGGGTACTCTTCATAGAAGTGGCGGCACTTCTCATTGACAGAGGGCACTACTCATTGACGGGTGGGGGGACTCCTCATTGACAGAGGGCACTCCTCATTGACAGCGGGCACTGCTCGTTGACAGGGGACACCCCTCATTGATAGCGGGCAGTCCACATTGACGGCGGCACTCATAGTTGACAGCGCGCACTCCTTATTGTCAGGGGGCACTCCGCATTGACAGGGGGCGAAACCCATTGACAGGTGGCACTCCTCATTGACAGGGGGGCACTCCTCATTGACAGGGGGCACCCCTTATAGACAGGGGGCACTCCTCATTGACAGGGGGCACTCCTCATTGACGGCGTGGGGCACTCCTTATTGAGGGGGTCACTCCTCATTGACCGGGGTCACACTTCAGAGACGGTGGGCACTTCTCATTAACAGGGTGCGCTACTCAATGACGGGCGGTTGTGCATCCTTATTGACGGGGGACGATCCTCATTAACAGGGAGCACTCTTCAGAGACGGGGGGCCCCTCCTGATTGACAGGGGTCACTCCTCATTGACAGGGGACACTTCTCATTGACAGGGGCCACTCTTCATTGACGGGTTGGGGGGGGGGGGTCACACCTTATTGACAGGGTGGGGCACTCCTCATTAACGGGGGGCACTCGTCATTGACAGGGGGCTCGCCTCATTGACAGGGGGTACTCCTCATTGACAGGGGCACTCTTCATTGACAGGGGGCACTGCTCATTGAACGGGGCCATTCGTCATTGACGGGGGGCACTCCTCATTGACAGAAGGCAATCATCATTTACAGAGGGCACTCATCATTGACAGGGGTCACTCCTCATTGACGTGGGGCACTGCTCAATGATGGGGGGGACTCCTCATTTACAGCGGTCACTCCTCATTGACGGTGGGGCACTCCTCATTTACAGAGTTACTCCTCATTGACAGGGGGCTCTGCTCATTGACAGGGGACACTCCTCATTGACAGAGGGCACTCCTAGTTGACAGCGGGCACTCCTCATTGACAGGGGGCACTCCTCATTGACAGGGGGTACTCGTCATTGACAAGGGCACTGCTCATTGACAGGGGGCACTCCTCATTGACAGCGGGCACTTCTCATTGACAGAGGGCACTCCTCATTGTCGTGGGGGTGTGCATTCCTTATTGACCGGGGGCACTTCCCATTGACAGGGGGCCACTCCTCATTGACACGGGGTACTCCTCATTGACGTGGTCCACTCCTTATTGACAGCGGGGTCTCCTCATTGACGGGGAGCACTCCTCATTGACAGGGGGTACTCCTCATTGGCGTGGCACTACTCATTGACAGAAGGCTCTCATCATTGACAGAGGGCACTCATCAGTGACAGGGCGTCACTCCTCATTGACAGAGATCACTCCGCATTATCAGTTGGCAGTCCTCATTGACAGGGGGCTCTCCGCATTTACAAGGGGCGCTCCTCATTGACAGGGGGCACTCCTCATTGACAGGGGAGACTCCTCATTGACAGGAAGCACTCCTCATTAACAGGGGGCACTCCTCATTGTCAGCAGGCACTCCTCATGGACAGGGCAAAATCATTGAAAAGGGGCACTTCTCATTGACAGGGGCTACTCATCATAGAAGTGGCGGCACTTCTCATTGACAGAGGGCACTACTCATTGACGGGTGGGGGCACTCATCATTGACAGAGGGCACTCCTCATTGACAGCGGGCACTGCTCGTTGACAGGGGACACCCCTCATTGATAGCGGGCAGTCCACATTGTCGGCGGCACTCATAGTTGACAGCGCGCACTCCTTATTGTCAGGGGGCACTCCGCATTGACAGGGTTCGAAACCCATTGACAGGTGGCACTCCTCATTGACAGGGTGCACTCCTCATTGACAGGGGGCACCCCTTATAGACAGGGGGCACTCCTCATTGACAGGGGGCACTCATCATTGACGGCGTGGGGCACTCCTTATTGATGGGGTCACTCCTCATTGACCGGGGTCACACTTCAGAGACGGTGGGCACTTCTCATTAACAGGGGGCGCTACTCAATGACGGGCGGTTGTGCATGCTTATTGACGGGGGACGCTCGTCATTAACAGGGAGCACTCTTCAGAGACGGGGGGCCCCTCCTGATTGACAGGGGTCACTCCTCATTGACAGGGGACACTTCTCATTGATAGGGGCCACTCTTCATTGACGGGGTGGGGGGGGGTCACACCTTATTGACAGGGTGGGGCACTCCTCATTAACGGGGGGCACTCGTCATTGACAGGGGTCTCGCCTCATTGACAGGGGGCACTCCTCATTGACAGGGGCACTCTTCATTGACAGGGGGCACTGCTCATTGAACGGGGCCATTCGTCATTGACGGGGGGCACTCGTCATTGACAGAAGGCAATCATCATTTACAGAGGGCACTCATCATTGACAGGGGTCACTCCTCATTGACGTGGGGCACTGCTCAATGATGGGGGGGACTCCTCATTTACAGCGGTCACTCCTCATTGACGGTGGGGCACTCCTCATTTACAGAGTTACTCCTCATTGACAGGGGGCTCTGCTCATTGACAGGGGACACTCCTCATTGACAGGTGGCACTCCTCATTGACAGAGGGCACTCCTAGTTGACAGCGGTCACTCCTCATTGACAGGGGGCACTCCTCATTTACAGGGGGTACTCGTCATTGACAAGGGCACTGCTCATTGACAGGGGGCACTCCTCATTGACAGCGGGCACTTCTCATTGACAGAGGGCACTCCTCATTGTCGTGGGGGTGTGCATTCCTTATTGACCGGGGGCACTTCCCATTGACAGGGGGCCACTCCTCATTGACACGGGGTGCTCCTCATTGACGTGGTCCACTCCTCATTGACAGCGGGGTCTCCTCATTGACGGGCGGGGGCACTCCTCATTGACAGGGGGTACCCCTCATTGGCGTGGCACTACTCATTGACAGAAGGCTCTCATCATTGACAGAGGGCACTCATCAGTGACAGGGCGTCACTCCTCATTGACAGAGATCACTCCTCATTATCAGTTGGCAGTCCTCATTGACAGGGGGCTCTCCGCATTTACAGGGGGCGCTCCTCATTGACAGGGGGCACTCCTCATTGACAGGGGAGACTCCTCATTGACAGGAAGCACTCCTCATTAACAGGGGGCACTCCTCATTGACAGCAGGCACTCCTCATGGACAGGGCAAAATCATTGAAAAGGGGCACTTCTCATTGACAGGGGGTACTCTTCATAGAAGTGGCGGCACTTCTCATTGACAGAGGGCACTACTCATTGACGGGTGGGGGCACTCCTCATTGACGGGGGGCACTCCTCATTGACAGGAGGTACACTTTATGGACGGGGGGGGCGCTCGTCATTGACAGGGGACACTTCTCATTGACAGGGGTCATTCGTCATTGACGGGGGGCACTGCTCAATGATGGGGGGGGACTTCTAATGTACAGCGGTCACTCCTCATTGACGTTGGGAGACTCCTATTATCCAGAGTAACTGCTCATTGACGGGGGCTCTCCTCATTGACAGGGGGCACTCCTCATTGACGGGGGCACTCCTCATTGACAGAGGGCACTCCTAGTTGACAGCGGGCACTCCTCATTGACAGGGGGCACTCCTCATTGACAGCGGGCACTCCTCTTTGGCAGCGGGCACTCCACATTGACAGGGGGCAAAACCCATTGACAGGGGACACTCCTCATTGACAGGGGGCACTCCTCATTGACAGAGGGCACTCCTTATTGACAGGGGGCATTCCTCATTGACAGGGGGCACTCCTCATTGACGGCGTGGGGCACTCCTTATTGATGGGGTCACTCCTCATTGACCGGGGTCACACTTCAGAGACGTGAGGGGGGGGGGGGCACTCCTCATTGACAGGGGGCATTCCTCATTGACAGCGGGCACTTCTCATTAACAGGGGGCGCTACTCATTGACGGGCGGGTGTGCATCCTTATTGACGGGGGACGCTCCTCATTAACAGGGAGCACTCTTCAGAGACGGGGGGGCCCTCCTGATTGACAGGGCGCACTCCTCATTGACAGGGGGCACTTCTCATTGACAGGGGGCACTCTTCATTGACGGGGGGGGGGCGGGTCACACCTTATTGACGGGGGGGGCACTCCTCATTAACGGGGGGCACTCGTCATTGACAGTGGGCTCGCGTCATTGACAGGGGGCACTCCTCATTGACAGGGGGCACTCTTCATTGACAGGGGGCACTGCTCATTGACCGGGGGCATTCGTCATTGACGGGGGGCACTCCTCATTGACAGAAGGCACTCATCATTTACAAAGGGCACTCATCATTGACAGGGGTCACTCCTCATTGAATGAGGCCACTCCTCATTGTCAGCGGGCACTCCTCATTGTCAGGGGGCGCTCCGCATTTACAGCGGGCACTTCTCATTGACAAGGGGCAGTCCTCATTGACGCTGGGGGGCACTCTTCAGAGACGGGGGTGCACTCCTCATTGACAGGGGGCACTCCTCATTGACAGCGGGCACTTCTCATTAACGGGGGCGCTACTCATTGACGGGGGGTTGCATCCTTATTGACGGGAGGCACTCCTCATTGACAGGGAGCACTCTTCATAGACGGGGGGGAACGCCTCATTGACAGTGGGCACGTCTCATTGACCGGGAGGGGGGACACTCCCTATTGAAGGGGGGGCACTCCATATTAATGGGGGGCACTCATCATTGACAGGGGGCTCTCCACATTGACAGGGGGCACGCCTCATTGGCGTGGGCACTCTTCATTGACAGGGGGCACTGCTTATTGACCCGGGGCATTCGTCATTGACGGGGGGCACTCCTCATTGACAGAAGGCACTCATCATTGTCAGGGGGCACTCCTCATTGTCAGGGGTAACTCTGCATTTACAGGGGGCTCTCCCCATTGACAGGGGGCACTCCTAATTGACAGGGGGAATTCCACATTGACAGGAGACACTCCTCATTGACAGGGGTCGCTCCTAATTGACAGGGTCACTCCAAATTGAGAGGGTTCTCTTCTCATTGACAGGGGACACTCATCATTGACTGGGGACACTCATAATAGACAGGGGATACTCCTCTTTGACAGGGGGCACACTTAATAGATGGGGGGCGCTCGTCATTGACAGGGGACACTCCTCAATGACAGGGGTCATTCGTCATTGACGGGGGGCACTGCTCAATGATGGGGGGTACTCCTCATTTACAGCGGTCACTCCTCATTGACGGTGGGGCACTCCTCATTTACAGAGTTACTCCTCTTTGACAGGGGGCTCTCCTCATTGACAGCGGGCACTCCTCATTGACAGGGGGCACTCCTCATTGACAGGGGGCACTCCTCTTTGACAGTGGACACTCCTCATTGACGGGGGGGGGACTGCTCATTGACAGCGGGCACTTCACATTGACAGGGGGCACTCCTCATTGACGGGGGGTGTGCATTCCTTATTGACCGGGGGCACTTCTCATTGACAGGGGGCACTCCTCATTGACGGGGGTACTCCTCATTGACAGCGGGCACTCCTCATTGACAGGGGGGTCTCCTCATTGACAGGGGGCACTCCTCATTGACAGGGGGTACTCCTCATTGACAGGGGGTACTCCTCATTCGCATGGGCACTCTGCATTGACAGGGTGCACTCCTCATTGACACGGGGCAGTCCACATTGACAGGGGGCACTCATAGTTGATAGCGGTCACTCCACATTGACAGGAGGCCCTCCGCATTGACAGAGGGCAATACCCATTGACACGGGGTACTCCTCATTGACAGGGGACACTCCTCATTGACAACGGGCACTCCTCATTGAAAGGGGGCACTCCTCATTGACAGGGTGCACTCCTCATTGACAGGGAGTACTCCTCATTGACAAGGGGACTGCTCAATCACATGGGGCTCTCCTCATTGACAGCGGGCACTTCTCATTGACAGGGGGCACTCCTCATTGACGGGGGGGGGGGGGTGTGCATTCCTTATTGACCGGGGGCACTTCCCATTGATAGGGTGCACTCCTCATTGACAGGGGACACTCCTCATTGACAGGGGGTACTCGTCATTGACAAGGGCACTGCTCATTGACAGGGGGCACTCCTCATTGACAGCGGGCACTTCTCATTGACAGAGGGCACTCCTCATTGTCGTGGGGGTGTGCATTCCTTATTGACCGGGGGCACTTCCCATTGACAGGGGGCCACTCCTCATTGACACGGGGTACTCCTCATTGACGTGGTCCACTCCTCATTGACAGCGGGGTCTCCTCATTGACGGGGGGGCACTCCTCATTGACAGGGGGTACTCCTCATTGGCGTGGCACTACTCATTGACAGAAGGCTCTCATCATTGACAGAGGGCTCTCATCAGTGACAGGGCGTCACTCCTCATTGACAGAGATCACTCCTCATTATCAGTTGGCAGTCCTCATTGACAGGGGGCTCTCCGCATTTACAGGGGGCGCTCCTCATTGACAGGGGGCACTCCTCATTGACAGGGGAGACTCCTCATTGACAGGAAGCACTCCTCATTAACAGGGGGCACTCCTCATTGACAGCAGGCACTCCTCATGGACAGGGCAAAATCATTGAAAAGGGGCACTTCTCATTGACAGGGGGTACTCTTCATAGAAGTGGCGGCACTTCTCATTGACAGAGGGCACTACTCATTGACGGGTGGGGGCACTCCTCATTGACGGGGGGCACTCCTCATTGACAGGAGGTACACTTTATGGACGGGGGGGGCGCTCGTCATTGACAGGGGACACTTCTCATTGACAGGGGTCATTCGTCATTGACGGGGGGCACTGCTCAATGATGGGGGGGGACTTCTAATGTACAGCGGTCACTCCTCATTGACGTTGGGAGACTCCTATTATCCAGAGTAACTGCTCATTGACAGGGGGCTCTCCTCATTGACAGGGGGCACTCCTCATTGACGGGGGCACTCCTCATGGACAGAGGGCACTCCTAGTTGACAGCGGGCACTCCTCATTGACAGGGGGCACTCCTCATTGACAGGGGGTATTCCTCCTTGACAGGGGGCACTCCTCATTGACAGGGGGCACTCCTCATTGACAGGGGGCACTCCTCATTGACAGAGGGCACTCCTCATTGACAGCGGGCACTCCTCTTTGGCAGCGGGCACTCCACATTGACAGGGGGCAAAACCCATTGACAGGGGACACTCCTCATTGACAGGGGGCACTCCTCATTGACAGAGGGCACTCCTTATTAACAGGGGGCACTCCTCATTGACAGGGGGCACTCCTCATTGACGGCGTGGGGCACTCCTTATTGATGGGGTCACTCCTCATTGACCGGGGTCACACTTCAGAGACGTGAGGGGGGGGGCACTCCTCATTGGCAGGGGGCATTCCTCATTGACAGCGGGCACTTCTCATTAACAGGGGGCGCTACTCATTGACGGGCGGGTGTGCATCCTTATTGACGGGGGACGCTCCTCATTAACAGGGAGCACTCTTCAGAGACGGGTGGCCCCTCCTGATTGACAGGGCGCACTCCTCATTGACAGGGGGCACTTCTCATTGACAGGGGGCACTCTTCATTGACGGGGGGGGGGGGGGCGGGTCACACCTTATTGACGGGGTCGGGCACTCCTCATTAACGGGGGGCACTCGTCATTGACAGGGGGTTCGCCTCATTGACAGGGGGCACTCCTCATTGACAGGGGGCGCTCTTCATTGACAGGGGGCACTGCTCATTGACCGGGGGCATTCGTCATTGACGGGGGGCACTCCTCATTGACAGAAGGCACTCATCATTTACAAAGGGCACTCATCATTGACAGGGGTCACTCCTCATTGAATGAGGCCACTCCTCATTGTCAGCGGGCACTCCTCATTGTCAGGGGGCGCTCCGCATTTAAAGCGGGCACTTCTCATTGACAAGGGGCAGTCCTCATTGACGCTGGGGGGCACTCTTCAGAGACGGGGGGGCACTCCTTATTGACAGGGGGCACTCCTCATTGACAGCGGGCACTTCTCATTAACGGGGGCGCTACTCATTGACGGGGGGTTGCATCCATATTTACGGGAGGCACTCCTCATTGACAGGGAGCACTCTTCATCGACGGGGGGGAACGCCTCATTGACAGTGGGCACGTCTCATTGACCGGGAGGGGGGCACTCCTTTTTGAAGGGGGGGCACTCCATATTAATGGGGGGCACTCATCATTGACAGGGGGCTCTCCACATTGACAGGGGGCACGCCTCATTGGCGTGGGCACTCTTCATTGACAGGGGGCACTGCTTATTGACCCGGGGCATTCGTCATTGACGGGGGGCACTCCTCATTGACAGAAGGCACTCATCATTTACAGAGAGCGGTCATCATTGAAAGGGGTCACTACTCATTGACAGAGGTCACTCCTCATTGTCAGGGGGCACTCCTCATTGTCAGGGGTAACTCTGCATTTACAGGGGGCTCTCCCCATTGACAGGGGGCACTCCTAATTGACATGGGGAATTCCACATTGACAGGAGACACTCCTCATTGACAGGGGTCCCTCCTAATTGACAGGGTCACTCCAAATTGTGAGGGTTCTCTTCTCATTGACAGGGGACACTCATCATTGACTGGGGACACTCATAATTGACAGGGGATACTCCTCTTTGACAGGGGGCACACTTAATAGATGGGGGGGCGCTCGTCATTGACAGGGGACACTCCTCATTGACAGGGGTCATTCGTCATTGACGGGGGGCACTGCTCAATGATGGGGGGTACTCCTCATTTACAGCGGTCACTCCTCATTGACGGTGGGGCACTCCTCATTTACAGAGTTACTCCTCTTTGACAGGGGGCTCTCCTCATTGACAGCGGGCACTCCTCATTGACAGGGGGCACTCCTCATTGACAGGGGCACTCCTCTTTGACAGTGGACACTCCTCATTGACGGGGGGGGACTGCTCATTGACAGCGGGCACTTCTCATTGACAGGGGGCACTCCTCATTGACGGGGGGTGTGCATTCCTTATTGACCGGGGGCACTTCTCATTGACAGGGGGCACTCCTCATTGACGGGGGTACTCCTCATTGACAGCGGGCACTCCTCATTGACAGGGGGGTCTCCTCATTGACAGGGGGCAGTCCTCATTGACAGGGGGTACTCCTCATTGACAGGGGGTACTCCTCATTCGCATGGGCACTCTGCATTGACAGGGTGCACTCCTCATTGACACGGGGCAGTCCACATTGACAGGGGGCACTCATAATTGATAGTGGTCACTCCACATTGACAGGAGGCCCTCCGCATTGACAGAGGGCAATACCCATTGACACGGGGTACTCCTCATTGACAGGGGACACTCCTCATTGACAACGGGCACTCCTTATTGAAGGGGGGCACTCCTCATTGACAGGGTGCACTCCTCATTGACAGGGGGTACTCCTCATTGACAAGGGGACTGCTCAATCACAGGGGGCTCTCCTCATTGACAGCGGGCACTTCTCATTGACAGGGGGCACTCCTCATTGACGGGGGGGGGTGTGCATTCCTTATTGACCGGGGGCACTTCCCATTGATAGGGTGCACTCCTCATTGACAGGGGGTACTCCTCATTGACGGGGGCCTCTCCTCATTGACAGGGGGTCTCCTCATTGACAGGGGGCACTCCTCATTGACAAGGGGTATTCCTCATTGGCGTGGGCACTCCTCTTTGACAGAAGGCTGTCATCATTGACAGAGGGCACTCATCAGTGACAGGGGTCACTCCTCATTGACAGAGATCACTCCTCATTATCAGTTGGCACTCCTCATTGTCAGGGGGCCCTCCGATTTAGAGGGGGCCCTCCTCATTGACAGGGGGCACTCCTCATTGACAGGGGGCACTCCTCATTGACAGCAGGCACTCCTCATTGACAGGGGACACTCCTCATTGACAGCGGGCACTTCTCGTTAACAGGGGGACTACTCATTGACCGGAGGGGGGCACTCCTAATTGACGGGGTGCACTCCTCATTGACAGGGGGCACTCTTCAGAGACGGGGGGGTCACCCCTCATTGACAGGGGGCACTCCACATTGACAGGGGGCCCTTCTCATTGACAGGAGGCACTCCTCTTTGACTGGGTGGTTCACCCCTTATTGACGGGGGGGGGGGGGGGCACTCCTCATTGACGGGGGGCACTCATCATTGACAGGGGGCACTCCTCATTGACAGCGGGCACTCCTCATTGACAGCAGGCACTCCTCATTGACAGGGGACACTCCTCATTGACAGCGGGCACTTCTCGTTAACAGGGGGACTACTCATTGACCGGAGGGGGGCACTCCTAATTGACGGGGTGCACTCCTCATTGACAGGGGGCACTCTTCAGAGACGGGGGGGTCACCCCTCATTGACAGGGGGCACTCCACATTGACAGGGGGCCCTTCTCATTGACAGGAGGCACTCCTCTTTGACTGGGTGGTTCACCCCTTATTGACGGGGGGGGGGGGGGCGGGTGGGCACTCCTCATTGACGGGGGGCACTCATCATTGACAGGGGGCACTCCTCATTGACAGCGGGCACTTCTCATTGACAGGGGGCACTCCTTATTGAAGGGGGACACTCCTCATTGACAGGGGGCACTCCTCATTGACAGCGGGCACTTCTCATTGACAGGGGGCACTCCTCATTGACAAGGGGTACACTATATTGACGGGGGGGCGCTCGTCATTGACAGCGGACGCTCCTCATTGACAGGGGTCATTCGTCATTGACGGGGGGCACTGCTCAATGATGGGGGGGACTCCGAATTTACAGCGGTCACTCCTCATTGACGGGGGCACTCCTCATTGACAGAGGGCACTCCTAGTTGACAGCGTGCACTCGTCATTGACAGAGGGCACTCCTCATCGAGAGGGGTTACTCCTCATTGACAGGGGGCACTCCTCATTGACAGGGGGCACTTCTCATTGACAGTGGGCACTCCTCATTGACAGAGGGCACTCCTCATTGACAGCGGGCACTGCTCGTTGACAGGGGACACCCCTCATTGATAGCGGGCATTCCACATTGACGGGGGCACTCATAGTTGACAGCGCGCACTCCTTATTGTCAGGGGGCACTCCGCATTGACAGGGGGCGAAACCCATTGACAGGTGGCACTCCTCATTGACAGGGGGGCACTCCTCATTGACAGGGGGCACCCCTTATAGACAGGGGGCACTCCTCATTGACGGGGGGCACTCCTCATTGACGGCGTGGGGCACTCCTTATTGATGGGGTCACTCCTCATTGACCGGGGTCACACTTCAGAGACGGTGGGCACTTCTCATTAACAGGGGGCGCTACTCAATGACGGGCGGTTGTGCATCCTTATTGACGGGGGACGCTCCTCATTAACAGGGAGCACTCTTCAGAGACGGGGGGCCCCTCCTGATTGACAGGGGTCACTCCTCATTGACAGGGGACACTTCTCATTGACAGGGGCCACTCTTCATTGACGGGGGGGGGGTCACACCTTATTGACAGGGTGGGGCACACCTCATTAATGGGGGGCACTCGTCATTGACAGGGGGCTCGCCTCATTGACAGGGGGCACTCCTCATTGACAGGGGCACTCTTCATTGACAGGGGGCACTGCTCATTGAACCGGGCCATTCGTCATTGACGGGGGGCACTCCTCATTGACAGAAGGCAATCATCATTTACAGAGGGCACTCATCATTGACAGGGGTCACTCCTCATTGACGGGGGGCACTGCTCAATGATGGGGGGGACTCCTCATTTACAGCGGTCACTCCTCATTGACGGTGGGGCACTCCTCATTTACAGAGTTACTCCTCATTGACAGGGGGCTCTGCTCATTGACAGGGGACACTCCTCATTGACGGGGGCACTCCTCATTGACAGAGGGCACTCCTAGTTGACAGCGGGCACTCCTCATTGACAGGGGCACTCCTCATTGAAAGGGGGTACTCCTCATTGAAAGGGGGCACTCCTCATTGACAGGGGGTACTCCTCATTGACAGGGGGCACTCCTCATTGACAGAGGGCACTCCTCATTGACAGAAGGCAATCATCATTTACAGAGGGCACTCATCATTGACAGGGGTCACTCCTCTTTGACGGGGGGCACTCCTCATTGACAGGGGGCACTCTTCAGAGACGGGGGGGTCACCCCTCATTGAGAGGGGGCACTCCACATTGACAGGGGGCCCTTCTCATTGACCGGAGGCATTCCTCTTTGACTGGGTGGTTCACCCCTTATTGACGGGGGGGGGGGGGGGGGGGGGTTGGCACTCCTCATTGACGGGGGGCACTCATCATTGACAGGGGGCACTCCTCATTGACAGCGGGCACTTCTCATTGACAGGGGGCACTCCTTATTGAAGGGGGACACTCCTCATTGACAGGGGGCACTCCTCATTGACAGCGGGCACTTCTCATTGACAGGGGGCACTCCTCATTGACAAAGGGTACACTATATTGACGGGGGGGCGCTCGTCATTGACAGCGGACGCTCCTCATTGACAGGGGTCATTCGTCATTGACGGGGGGCACTGCTCAATGATGGGGGGGACTCCTAATTTACAGCGGTCACTCCTCATTGAAGGTTGGGCACTCCTCATTTCCAGTGTTACTCCTCATTGACAGGGGGATCTCCTCATTGACGGGGGCACTCCTCATTGACAGAGGGCACTCCTAGTTGACAGCGTGCACTCGTCATTGACAGAGGGCACTCCTCATCGAGAGGGGGTACTCCTCATTGACAGGGGGCACTCCTCATTGACAGGGGGCACTTCTCATTGTCAGTGGGCACTCCTCATTGACAGAGGGCACTCCTCATTGACAGCGGGCACTGCTCGTTGACAGGGGACACCCCTCATTGATAGCGGGCAGTCCACATTGACGGCGGCACACATAGTTGACAGCGCGCACTCCTTATTGTCAGGGGGCACTCCGCATTGACAGGGGGCGAAACCCATTGACAGGTGGCACTCCTCATTGACAGGGGGGCACTCCTCATTGACAGGGGGCACCCCTTATAGACAGGGGGCACTCCTCATTGACAGGGGTCACACTTCAGAGACGGTGGGCACTTCTCATTAACAGGGGGCGTTACTCAATGACGGGCGGTTGTGCATCCTTATTGACGGGGGACGCTCCTCATTAACAGGGAGCACTCTTCAGAGACGGGGGGCACCTCCTGATTGACAGGGGTAACTCCTCATTGACAGGGGGTACTCCTCATTGACAAGGGGACTGCTCAATCACAGGGGGCTCTCCTCATTGACAGCGGGCACTTCTCATTGACAGGGGGCACTCCTCATTGACGGGGGGGGGGGTGTGCATTCCTTATTGACCGGGGGCACTTCCCATTGATAGGGTGCACTCCTCATTGACAGGGGGTACTCCTCATTGACGGGGGCCACTCCTCATTGACAGGGGGGTCTCCTCATTGACAGGGGGCACTCCTCATTGACAAGGGGTATTCCTCATTGGCGTGGGCACTCCTCTTTGACAGAAGGCTGTCATCATTGACAGAGGACACTCATCAGTGACAGGGGTCACTCCTCATTGACAGAGATCACTCCTCATTATCAGTTGGCACTCCTCATTGTCAGGGGGCCCTCCGATTTAGAGGGGGCCCTCCTCATTGACAGGGGGCACTCCTCATTGACAGGGGGCACTCCCCATTGACAGCAGGCACTCGTCATTGACAGGGGACACTCCTCATTGACAGCGGGCACTTCTCGTTAACAGGGGGACTACTCATTGACCGGAGGGGGGCACTCCTAATTGACGGGGTGCACTCCTCATTGACAGGGGGCACTCTTCAGAGACGGGGGGGTCACCCCTCAATGACAGGGGGCACTCCACATTGACAGGGGGACTTCTCATTGACAGGAGGCACTCCTCTTTGACTGGGTGGTTCACCCCTTATTGACGGGGGGGGGGGGGTGGGCACTCCTCATTGACGGGGGGCACTCATCATTGACAGGGGGCACTCCTCATTGACAGCGGGCACTCCTCATTGACAGCAGGCACTCCTCATTGACAGGGGACACTCCTCATTGACAGCGGGCACTTCTCGTTAACAGGGGGACTACTCATTGACCGGAGGGGGGCACTCCTAATTGACGGGGTGCACTCCTCATTGACAGGGGGCACTCTTCAGAGACGGGGGGGTCACCCCTCATTGACAGGGGGCACTCCACATTGACAGGGGGCCCTTCTCATTGACAGGAGGCACTCCTCTTTGACTGGGTGGTTCACCCCTTATTGACGGGGGGGGGGCGGGTGGGCACTCCTCATTGACGGGGGGCACTCATCATTGACAGGGGGCACTCCTCATTGACAGCGGGCACTTCTCATTGACAGGGGGCACTCCTTATTGAAGGGGGACACTCCTCATTGACAGGGGGCACTCCTCATTGACAGCGGGCACTTCTCATTGACAGGGGGCACTCCTCATTGACAAGGGGTACACTATATTGACGGGGGGGCGCTCGTCATTGACAGCGGACGCTCCTCATTGACAGGGGTCATTCGTCATTGACGGGGGGCACTGCTCAATGATGGGGGGGGACTCCTAATTTACAGCGGTCACTCCTCATTGACGGTTGGGCACTCCTCATTTCCAGTGTTACTCCTCATTGACAGGGGGATCTCCTCATTGACGGGGGCACTCCTCATTGACAGAGGGCACTCCTAGTTGACAGCGTGCACTTGTCATTGACAGAGGGCACTCCTCATCGAGAGGGGGTACTCCTCATTGACAGGGGGCACTCCTCATTGACAGGGGGCACTTCTCATTGACAGTGGGCACTCCTCATTGACAGAGGGCACTCCTCATTGACAGCGGGCACTGCTCGTTGACAGGGGACACCCCTCATTGATAGCGGGCAGTCCACATTGACGGGGGCACTCATAGTTGACAGCGCGCACTCCTTATTGTCAGGGGGCACTCCGCATTGACAGGGGGCGAAACCCATTGACAGGTGGCACTCCTCATTGACAGGGGGGCACTCCTCATTGACAGGGGGCACCCCTTATAGACAGGGGGCACTCCTCATTGACGGGGGGCACTCCTCATTGACGGCGTGGGGCACTCCTTATTGATGGGGTCACTCCTCATTGACCGGGGTCACACTTCAGAGACGGTGGGCACTTCTCATTAACAGGGGGCGCTACTCAATGACGGGCGGTTGTGCATCCTTATTGACGGGGGACGCTCCTCATTAACAGGGAGCACTCTTCAGAGACGGCGGGCCCCTCCTGATTGACAGGGGTCACTCCTCATTGACAGGGGACACTTCTCATTGACAGGGGCCACTCTTCATTGACGGGGGGGGGGGGGGTCACACCTTATTGACAGGGTGGGGCACACCTCATTAATGGGGGGCACTCGTCATTGACAGGGGGCTCGCCTCATTGACAGGGGGCACTCCTCATTGACAGGGGCACTCTTCATTGACAGGGGGCACTGTTCATTGAACGGGGCCATTCTTCATTGACGGGGGGCACTCCTCATTGACAGAAGGCAATCATCGTTTACAGAGGGCACTCATCATTGACAGGGGTCACTCCTCATTGACGGGGGGCACTGCTCAATGATGGGGGGGACTCCTCATTTACAGCGGTCACTCCTCATTGACGGTGGGGCACTCCTCATTTACAGAGTTACTCCTCATTGACAGGGGGCTCTGCTCATTGACAGGGGACACTCCTCATTGACGGGGGCACTCCTCATTGACAGAGGGCACTCCTAGTTGACAGCGGGCACTCCTCATTGACAGGGGCACTCCTCATTTAAAGGGGGTACTCCTCATTGAAAGGGGGCACTCCTCATTGACAGGGGGTACTCCTCATTGACAGGGGGCACTCCTCATTGACAGAGGGCACTCCTCATTGACAGAAGGCAATCATCATTTACAGAGGGCACTCATCATTGACAGGGGTCACTCCTCTTTGACGGGGGGCACTCCTCATTGACAGGGGGCACTCTTCAGAGACGGGGGGGTCACCCCTCATTGAGAGGGGGCACTCCACATTGACAGGGGGCCCTTCTCATTGACCGGAGGCACTCCTCTTTGACTGGGTGGTTCACCCCTTATTGACGGGGGGGGGGGGGGGGGGTTGGCACTCCTCATTGACGGGGGGCACTCATCATTGACAGGGGGCACTCCTCATTGACAGCGGGCACTTCTCATTGACAGGGGGCACTCCTTATTGAAGGGGGACACTCCTCATTGACAGGGGGCACTCCTCATTGACAGCGGGCACTTCTCATTGACAGGGGGCACTCCTCATTGACAAGGGGTACACTATATTGACGGGGGGGCGCTCGTCATTGACAGCGGACGCTCCTCATTGACAGGGGTCATTCGTCATTGACGGGGGGCACTGCTCAATGATGGGGGGGACTCCTAATTTACAGCGGTCACTCCTCATTGACGGTTGGGCACTCCTCATTTCCAGTGTTACTCCTCATTGACAGGGGGATCTCCTCATTGACGGGGGCACTCCTCATTGACAGAGGGCACTCCTAGTTGACAGCGTGCACTCGTCATTGACAGAGGGCACTCCTCATCGAGAGGGGGTACTCCTCATTGACAGGGGGCACTCCTCATTGACAGGGGGCACTTCTCATTGTCAGTGGGCACTCCTCATTGACAGAGGGCACTCCTCATTGACAGCGGGCACTGCTCGTTGACAGGGGACACCCCTCATTGATAGCGGGCAGTCCACATTGACGGCGGCACTCATAGTTGACAGCGCGCACTCCTTATTGTCAGGGGGCACTCCGCATTGACAGGGGGCGAAACCCATTGACAGGTGGCACTCCTCATTGACAGGGGGGCACTCCTCATTGACAGGGGGCACCCCTTATAGACAGGGGGCACTCCTCATTGACAGGGGGCACTCCTCATTGACGGCGTGGGGCACTCCTTATTGATGGTGTCACTCCTCATTGACCGGGGTCACACTTCAGAGACGGTGGGCACTTCTCATTAACAGGGGGCGTTACTCAATGACGGGCGGTTGTGCATCCTTATTGACGGGGGACGCTCCTCATTAACAGGGAGCACTCTTCAGAGACGGGGGGCACCTGCTGATTGACAGGGGTCAGTCCTCATTGACAGGGGACACTTCTCATTGACAGGGGCCGCTCTTCATTGACGGGGGGGGGGGGTAACACCTTATTGACAGGGTGGGGCACACCTCATTAATGGGGGGCACTCGTCATTGACAGGGGGCTCGCCTCATTGACAGGGGGCACTCCTCATTGACAGGGGCACTCTTCATTGACAGGGGGCACTGCTCATTGAACGGGGCCATTCGTCATTGACGGGGGGCACTCGTCATTGACAGAAGGCAATCATCATTTACAGAGGGCACTCATCATTGACAGGGGTCACTCCTCATTGACGGGGGGCACTGCTCAATGATGGGGGGGACTCCTCATTTACAGCGGTCACTCCTCATTGACGGTGGGGCACTCCTCATTTACATAGTTACTCCTCATTGACAGGGGGCTCTGCTCATTGACAGGGGACACTCCTCATTGACGGGGGCACTCCTCATTGACAGAGGGCACTCCTAGTTGACAGCGGGCACTCCTCATTGACAGGGGCACTCCTCATTGAAAGGGGGTACTCCTCATTGAAAGGGGGCACTCCTCATTGACAGGGGGTACTCCTCATTGACAGGGGGCACTCCTCATTGACAGAGGGCACTCCTCATTGACAGAAGGCAATCATCATTTACAGAGGGCACTCATCATTGACAGGGGTCACTCCTCATTGACGGGGGGCACTGCTCAATGATGGGGGGGACTCCTCATTTACAGCGGTCACTCCTCTTTGACGGTGGGGCACTCCTCATTTACAGAGTTACTCCTCATTGACAGGGGGCTCTGCTCATTGACAGGGGACACTCCTCATTGACGGGGGCACTCCTCATTGACAGAGGGCACTCCTAGTTGACAGCGGGCACTCCTCATTGACAGGGGGCACTCCTCATTGAAAGGGGGTACTCCTCATTGAAAGGGGGCACTCCTCATTGACAGGGGGTACTCCTCATTGACAGGGGGCACTCCTCATTGACAGAGGGCACTCCCCATTGACAGCGGGCACTCTTCATTGACAGCGGGCACTCCTCGTTGACAGGGGACACCCCTCATTGACAGGGGGCAGTCCACATTGACGGGGGCACTCATAGTTGACAGCGCGCACTCCTCATTGTCAGGGTGCACTCCGCATTGACAGGGGGCGAAACCCATTGACAGGGGGCACTCCTCATTGACAGGGGGCAGTCCTCATTGATGGGGGCACTCCTTATTGACAGGGGGCACTCCTCATTGACAGGGGGCACTCCTCATTGACGGCGTGGGGCACTCCTTGTTGACGGGGTCACTCCTCATTGACCGGGGTCACACTTCAGAGACGGGGAGGGGGGTGGGGCATTCCTCATTGACAGGGGGCATTCCTCATTGACAGCGGGCACTTCTCATGAACAGGGGGCGCTACTCCTTGACGGGCATTTGTGCATCCTTATTGACGGGGGACGCTCCTCATTAACAGGGAGCACTCTTCAGAGACGGGGGGCCCCTCCTGATTGACAGGGGTCACTCCTCATTGACAGGGGACACTTCTCATTGACAGGGGCCACTCTTCATTGACGGGGGGGGGGGGTTACACCTCATTGACGGGGTGGGGCACTCCTCATTAACGGGGGGCAATCGTCATTGACAGGGGGCTCGCCTCATTGACAGGGGGCACTCCTCATTGCCGTGGGCACTCTTCATTGACAGGAGGTAGTGCTCATTGAACGGGGGCATTCGTCATTGACGGGGGGCACTCCTCATTGACAGAAGGCAATCACCATTTACAGAGGGCACTCATCATTGACAGGGGTCACGCCTCATTGACAGAGGCCACTCCTCATTGTCAGCGGGCACTCCTCATTGTCAGGGGGCACTCCGCATTTACAGGGGGCCCTCCTCATTGACAGGGGGCACTCCTCATTGACAGCGGGCTCTTCTCATTGACAGGGGGCACTCCTCATTGACGCTGGGGGGGGGGCACTCCTTATTGACGGGGTCACACCTCATTGACCGGTTTCACACTTCAGAGACGGGTGGGGGGGGGCATTCCTCATTGACAGGGGGCATTCCTCATTGACAGCGGGCACTTCTCATTAACAGGGGGCGCTACTCCTTGACGGGCGGTTGTGCATCCTTATTGACGGGGGACGCTCCTCATTAACAGGGAGCACTCTTCAGAGACGGGGGGCACCTCCTGATTGACAGGGGTCAGTCCTCATTGACAGGGGACACTTCTCATTGACAGGGGCCGCTCTTCATTGACGGGGGGGGGGGGGGGGTAACACCTTATTGACAGGGTGGGGCACACCTCATTAATGGGGGGCACTCGTCATTGACAGGGGGCTCGCCTCATTGACAGGGGGCACTCCTCATTGACAGGGGCACTCTTCATTGACAGGGGGCACTGCTCATTGAACGGGGCCATTCGTCATTGACGGGGGGCACTCGTCATTGACAGAAGGCAATCATCATTTACAGAGGGCACTCATCATTGACAGGGGTCACTCCTCATTGACGGGGGGCACTGCTCAATGATGGGGGGGACTCCTCATTTACAGCGGTCACTCCTCATTGACGGTGGGGCACTCCTCATTTACATAGTTACTCCTCATTGACAGGGGGCTCTGCTCATTGACAGGGGACACTCCTCATTGACGGGGGCACTCCTCATTGACAGAGGGCACTCCTAGTTGACAGCGGGCACTCCTCATTGACAGGGGCACTCCTCATTGAAAGGGGGTACTCCTCATTGAAAGGGGGCACTCCTCATTGACAGGGGGTACTCCTCATTGACAGGGGGCACTCCTCATTGACAGAGGGCACTCCTCATTGACAGAAGGCAATCATCATTTACAGAGGGCACTCATCAATGACAGGGGTCACTCCTCATTGACGGGGGGCACTGCTCAATGATGGGGGGGACTCCTCATTTACAGCGGTCACTCCTCTTTGACGGTGGGGCACTCCTCATTTACAGAGTTACTCCTCATTGACAGGGGGCTCTGCTCATTGACAGGGGACACTCCTCATTGACGGGGGCACTCCTCATTGACAGAGGGCACTCCTAGTTGACAGCGGGCACTCCTCATTGACAGGGGGCACTCCTCATTGAAAGGGGGTACTCCTCATTGAAAGGGGGCACTCCTCATTGACAGGGGGTACTCCTCATTGACAGGGGGCACTCCTCATTGACAGAGGGCACTCCCCATTGACAGCGGGCACTCTTCATTGACAGCGGGCACTCCTCGTTGACAGGGGACACCCCTCATTGACAGGGGGCAGTCCACATTGACGGGGGCACTCATAGTTGACAGCGCGCACTCCTCATTGTCAGGGTGCACTCCGCATTGACAGGGGGCGAAACCCATTGACAGGGGGCACTCCTCATTGACAGGGGGCAGTCCTCATTGATGGGGGCACTCCTTATTGACAGGGGGCACTCCTCATTGACAGGGGGCACTCCTCATTGACGGCGTGGGGCACTCCTTGTTGACGGGGTCACTCCTCATTGACCGGGGTCACACTTCAGAGACGGGGAGGGGGGTGGGGCATTCCTCATTGACAGGGGGCATTCCTCATTGACAGCGGGCACTTCTCATGAACAGGGGGCGCTACTCCTTGACGGGCATTTGTGCATCCTTATTGACGGGGGACGCTCCTCATTAACAGGGAGCACTCTTCAGAGACGGGGGGCCCCTCCTGATTGACAGGGGTCACTCCTCATTGACAGGGGACACTTCTCATTGACAGGGGCCACTCTTCATTGACGGGGGGGGGGGGGGGGTTACACCTCATTGACGGGGTGGGGCACTCCTCATTAACGGGGGGCAATCGTCATTGACAGGGGGCTCGCCTCATTGACAGGGGGCACTCCTCATTGCCGTGGGCACTCTTCATTGACAGGAGGTAGTGCTCATTGAACGGGGGCATTCGTCATTGACGGGGGGCACTCCTCATTGACAGAAGGCAATCACCATTTACAGAGGGCACTCATCATTGACAGGGGTCACGCCTCATTGACAGAGGCCACTCCTCATTGTCAGCGGGCACTCCTCATTGTCAGGGGGCACTCCGCATTTACAGGGGGCCCTCCTCATTGACAGGGGGCACTCCTCATTGACAGCGGGCTCTTCTCATTGACAGGGGGCACTCCTCATTGACGCTGGGGGGGGGCACTCCTTATTGACGGGGTCACACCTCATTGACCGGTTTCACACTTCAGAGACGGGTGGGGGGGGGCATTCCTCATTGACAGGGGGCATTCCTCATTGACAGCGGGCACTTCTCATTAACAGGGGGCGCTACTCCTTGACGGGCGGTTGTGCATCCTTATTGACGGGGGACGCTCCTCATTAACAGGGAGCACTCTTCAGAGACGGGGGGCACCTCCTGATTGACAGGGGTCACTCCTCATTGACAGGGGACACTTCTCATTGACAGGGGCCACTCTTCATTGACGGGGGGGGGGGGTTACACCTTATTGACGGGGTGGGGCACTCCTCAGTAACGGGGGGCAATCGTCATTGACAGGGGGCTCGCCTCATTGACAGGGGGCACTCCTCATTGCCGTGGGCACTCTTCATTGACAGGAGGTACTGCTCATTGAATGGGGGCATTCGTCATTGACGGGGGGCACTCCTCTTTGACAGAAGGCAATCATCATTTACAGAGGGCACTCATCATTGACAGGGGTCACTCCTCATTGACAGAGGCCACTCCTCATTGTCAGCGGGCACTCCTCATTGTCAGGGGGCACTCCGCATTTACAGGGGGCCCTCTTCATTGACAGGGGGCACTCCTCATTGACAGCGGGCACTTCTCATTGACAGGGGGCACTCCTCATTGACGCTGGGGGGGGGGGCACTCCTTATTGACGGAGGATACTCCTCATTGACAGGGGGCACTCTTCAGACACGGGGGGGGGGCACTCCTTATTGACAGGGGGCACTCCTCATTGACAGCGGGCACTTCTCATTAACAGGGGGCGCTACTCATTGACGGGGGGTTGCATCCTTATTGACGGGAGGCACTCCTCATTGACAGGGGGCACTCTTCATAGACGGGGGGGAACGCCTCATTGACAGTGGGCACGTCTCATTGACAGGAGGCACTCCTCATTGACCGGGAGGGGGGACACTCCTTATTGAAGGGGGGGGGGGCACTCCTCATTAATGGGGGGCACTCATCATTGACAGGGGTCTCTCCACATTGACAGGGGGCACGCCTCATTGGCGTGGGCACTCTTCATTGACAGGGGGCACTGCTTATTGACCCGGGGCATTCGTCATTGACGGGGGGCACTCCTCATTGACAGAAGGCACTCATCATTTACAGAGAGCGGTCATCATTGAAAGGGGTGACTCCTCATTGACAGAGGTCACTCCTCATTGTCAGGGGGCACTCCTCATTGTCAGGGGTAACTCGGCATTTACAGGGGGCTCTCCCTATTGACAGGGGGCACTCCTAATTGACAGGGGGAATTCCACATTGACAGGAGACTCTCCTCATTGACAGGGGTCCCTCCTAATTGACAGGGTCACTCCAAATTGAGAGGGTTCTATTCTCATTGACAGGGGACACTCATCATTGACTGGGGACAGTCATAATTGACAGGGGATACTCCTCTTTGACAGGGGGCACACTTAATAGATGGGGGGCGCTCGTCATTGACAGGGGACACTCCTCATTGACAGGGGTCATTCGTCATTGACGGGGGGCACTGCTCAATTATAAGGGGTACTCCTCATTTACAGCGGTCACTCCTCATTGACGGTGGGGCGCTCCTCATTTACAGAGTTACTCCTCTGTAAATGAGGAGCATAGAGTATAAAAGTTGGGGTCTGATGTTGCAGATGTATAGAACGTTGGTTCGGCCGCATTTGGAATACTGCGTCCAGTTCTGGTCGCCACACTACCAGAAGGACGTGGAGGCTTTGGAGAGAGTACAGAGGAAGTTTACTAGGATGTTGCCTGGTATGGAGGGGCTTGGTTATGAGGAGAGGTTGGGGAAACTGGGGTTGTTCTCCTTGGAAAGACGGAGGATGAGGGGAGACTTAATAGAGGTGTATAAAATTATGAAAGGCATAGATAGGGTGAACGGTGGGAAGCTTTTCCCCGGGACGGTGGTGACGTTCACGAGGGGTCATAGGTTCAAGGTGAAGGGGGGGAGGTTTAACACAGATATCAGAAGGACATATTTCACACAGAGGGTCGTGGGGGCCTGGAATGTGTTGCCGGGCAAGGTGGTGGAGGCGGACACACTGGGAACGTTTAAGACTTATCTAGACAGCTATATGAACGGAGTGGGAATGGAGGGATACAAAAGAGTGGTCTAGTTTGGACCAGGGAGCGGCGCGGGCTAATTGTTCCTGGTTTCTCATTTCAAGGCTTCATTCTATGATCATCTTGCTGGTGCCAGTACAGAGTGAGACTGCGGATAGTTGGGAACCTGTCTCGGGGGCAGGGAATTCATATGGTGTTCGTGGAAGTGGAAATGACTAGGGTTGGGAAGCATTTTCCGATCGGGGCCATTGTGATCTCCTGGACTCGTTTCGATCGCCTCAGGGGGTCGGAGTGGAATTTCCCAGATTTTTTTCCCCATATTGGCCCTGGGGTTTTTCACTCTGGGTTTTCGCCTCTCCCTGGAGATCACATGGTCTGGAATGGGGGGGTGGGGGTAAGTTAATAGGTTGTAATGAACAAAGTATCGTAGCTGTGAGGGACAGCTCGGTGGATCGGATATTGGTATGTAGATAGGCTGGAAAATTGGGCGGGGATCCTGGATTCAGGTTTCAATCCTGGACCGGGGAGCGGCGCGGGCTTGGGGGGCCGAAGGGCCTGTTCCTGTGCTGTATTGTTCTTTGTTCTTTGTTCTTTGTTTGTTCTTTGTTCTCTTTGACAGGGGGCTCTCCTCATTGACAGGGGGCACTCCTCATTGACGGGGGCACTCCTCATTGACAGAGGGCACTCCTCATTGACAGGGGGCACTCCTCATTGACAGGGGGCACTTCTCATTGTCAGTGGGCACTCCTCATTGACAGAGGGCACTCCTCATTGACAGCGGGCACTGCTCGTTGACAGGGGACACCCCTCATTGATAGCGGGCAGTCCACATTGACGGCGGCACTCATAGTTGACAGCGCGCACTCCTTATTGTCAGGGGGCACTCCGCATTGACAGGGGGCGAAACCCATTGACAGGTGGCACTCCTCATTGACAGGGGGGCACTCCTCATTGACAGGGGGCACCCCTTATAGACAGGGGGCACTCCTCATTGACAGGGGGCACTCCTCATTGACGGCGTGGGGCACCCCTTATTGATGGTGTCACTCCTCATTGACCGGGGTCACACTTCAGAGACGGTGGGCACTTCTCATTAACAGGGGGCGTTACTCAATGACGGGCGGTTGTGCATCCTTATTGACGGGGGACGCTCCTCATTAACAGGGAGCACTCTTCAGAGACGGGGGGCACCTCCTGATTGACAGGGGTCAGTCCTCATTGACAGGGGACACTTCTCATTGACAGGGGCCGCTCTTCATTGACGGGGGGGGGGGGGTAACACCTTATTGACAGGGTGGGGCACACCTCATTAATGGGGGGCACTCGTCATTGACAGGGGGCTCGCCTCATTGACAGGGGGCACTCCTCATTGACAGGGGCACTCTTCATTGACAGGGGGCACTGCTCATTGAACGGGGCCATTCGTCATTGACGGGGGGCACTCGTCATTGACAGAAGGCAATCATCATTTACAGAGGGCACTCATCATTGACAGGGGTCACTCCTCATTGACGGGGGGCACTGCTCAATGATGGGGGGGACTCCTCATTTACAGCGGTCACTCCTCATTGACGGTGGGGCACTCCTCATTTACATAGTTACTCCTCATTGACAGGGGGCTCTGCTCATTGACAGGGGACACTCCTCATTGACGGGGGCACTCCTCATTGACAGAGGGCACTCCTAGTTGACAGCGGGCACTCCTCATTGACAGGGGCACTCCTCATTGAAAGGGGGTACTCCTCATTGAAAGGGGGCACTCCTCATTGACAGGGGGTACTCCTCATTGACAGGGGGCACTCCTCATTGACAGAGGGCACTCCTCATTGACAGAAGGCAATCATCATTTACAGAGGGCACTCATCATTGACAGGGGTCACTCCTCATTGACGGGGGGCACTGCTCAATGATGGGGGGGACTCCTCATTTACAGCGGTCACTCCTCTTTGACGGTGGGGCACTCCTCATTTACAGAGTTACTCCTCATTGACAGGGGGCTCTGCTCATTGACAGGGGACACTCCTCATTGACGGGGGCACTCCTCATTGACAGAGGGCACTCCTAGTTGACAGCGGGCACTCCTCATTGACAGGGGGCACTCCTCATTGAAAGGGGGTACTCCTCATTGAAAGGGGGCACTCCTCATTGACAGGGGGTACTCCTCATTGACAGGGGGCACTCCTCATTGACAGAGGGCACTCCCCATTGACAGCGGGCACTCTTCATTGACAGCGGGCACTCCTCGTTGACAGGGGACACCCCTCATTGACAGGGGGCAGTCCACATTGACGGGGGCACTCATAGTTGACAGCGCGCACTCCTCATTGTCAGGGTGCACTCCGCATTGACAGGGGGCGAAACCCATTGACAGGGGGCACTCCTCATTGACAGGGGGCAGTCCTCATTGATGGGGGCACTCCTTATTGACAGGGGGCACTCCTCATTGACAGGGGGCACTCCTCATTGACGGCGTGGGGCACTCCTTGTTGACGGGGTCACTCCTCATTGACCGGGGTCACACTTCAGAGACGGGGAGGGGGGTGGGGCATTCCTCATTGACAGGGGGCATTCCTCATTGACAGCGGGCACTTCTCATGAACAGGGGGCGCTACTCCTTGACGGGCATTTGTGCATCCTTATTGACGGGGGACGCTCCTCATTAACAGGGAGCACTCTTCAGAGACGGGGGGCCCCTCCTGATTGACAGGGGTCACTCCTCATTGACAGGGGACACTTCTCATTGACAGGGGCCACTCTTCATTGACGGGGGGGGGGGGGGGGTTACACCTCATTGACGGGGTGGGGCACTCCTCATTAACGGGGGGCAATCGTCATTGACAGGGGGCTCGCCTCATTGACAGGGGGCACTCCTCATTGCCGTGGGCACTCTTCATTGACAGGAGGTAGTGCTCATTGAACGGGGGCATTCGTCATTGACGGGGGGCACTCCTCATTGACAGAAGGCAATCACCATTTACAGAGGGCACTCATCATTGACAGGGGTCACGCCTCATTGACAGAGGCCACTCCTCATTGTCAGCGGGCACTCCTCATTGTCAGGGGGCACTCCGCATTTACAGGGGGCCCTCCTCATTGACAGGGGGCACTCCTCATTGACAGCGGGCTCTTCTCATTGACAGGGGGCACTCCTCATTGACGCTGGGGGGGGGCACTCCTTATTGACGGGGTCACACCTCATTGACCGGTTTCACACTTCAGAGACGGGTGGGGGGGGGCATTCCTCATTGACAGGGGGCATTCCTCATTGACAGCGGGCACTTCTCATTAACAGGGGGCGCTACTCCTTGACGGGCGGTTGTGCATCCTTATTGACGGGGGACGCTCCTCATTAACAGGGAGCACTCTTCAGAGACGGGGGGCACCTCCTGATTGACAGGGGTCACTCCTCATTGACAGGGGACACTTCTCATTGACAGGGGCCACTCTTCATTGACGGGGGGGGGGGGTTACACCTTATTGACGGGGTGGGGCACTCCTCAGTAACGGGGGGCAATCGTCATTGACAGGGGGCTCGCCTCATTGACAGGGGGCACTCCTCATTGCCGTGGGCACTCTTCATTGACAGGAGGTACTGCTCATTGAATGGGGGCATTCGTCATTGACGGGGGGCACTCCTCTTTGACAGAAGGCAATCATCATTTACAGAGGGCACTCATCATTGACAGGGGTCACTCCTCATTGACAGAGGCCACTCCTCATTGTCAGCGGGCACTCCTCATTGTCAGGGGGCACTCCGCATTTACAGGGGGCCCTCTTCATTGACAGGGGGCACTCCTCATTGACAGCGGGCACTTCTCATTGACAGGGGGCACTCCTCATTGACGCTGGGGGGGGGGCACTCCTTATTGACGGAGGATACTCCTCATTGACAGGGGGCACTCTTCAGACACGGGGGGGGGCACTCCTTATTGACAGGGGGCACTCCTCATTGACAGCGGGCACTTCTCATTAACAGGGGGCGCTACTCATTGACGGGGGGTTGCATCCTTATTGACGGGAGGCACTCCTCATTGACAGGGGGCACTCTTCATAGACGGGGGGGAACGCCTCATTGACAGTGGGCACGTCTCATTGACAGGAGGCACTCCTCATTGACCGGGAGGGGGGACACTCCTTATTGAAGGGGGGGGGGGCACTCCTCATTAATGGGGGGCACTCATCATTGACAGGGGTCTCTCCACATTGACAGGGGGCACGCCTCATTGGCGTGGGCACTCTTCATTGACAGGGGGCACTGCTTATTGACCCGGGGCATTCGTCATTGACGGGGGGCACTCCTCATTGACAGAAGGCACTCATCATTTACAGAGAGCGGTCATCATTGAAAGGGGTGACTCCTCATTGACAGAGGTCACTCCTCATTGTCAGGGGGCACTCCTCATTGTCAGGGGTAACTCGGCATTTACAGGGGGCTCTCCCTATTGACAGGGGGCACTCCTAATTGACAGGGGGAATTCCACATTGACAGGAGACTCTCCTCATTGACAGGGGTCCCTCCTAATTGACAGGGTCACTCCAAATTGAGAGGGTTCTATTCTCATTGACAGGGGACACTCATCATTGACTGGGGACAGTCATAATTGACAGGGGATACTCCTCTTTGACAGGGGGCACACTTAATAGATGGGGGGCGCTCGTCATTGACAGGGGACACTCCTCATTGACAGGGGTCATTCGTCATTGACGGGGGGCACTGCTCAATTATAAGGGGTACTCCTCATTTACAGCGGTCACTCCTCATTGACGGTGGGGCGCTCCTCATTTACAGAGTTACTCCTCTGTAAATGAGGAGCATAGAGTATAAAAGTTGGGGTCTGATGTTGCAGATGTATAGAACGTTGGTTCGGCCGCATTTGGAATACTGCGTCCAGTTCTGGTCGCCACACTACCAGAAGGACGTGGAGGCTTTGGAGAGAGTACAGAGGAAGTTTACTAGGATGTTGCCTGGTATGGAGGGGCTTGGTTATGAGGAGAGGTTGGGGAAACTGGGGTTGTTCTCCTTGGAAAGACGGAGGATGAGGGGAGACTTAATAGAGGTGTATAAAATTATGAAAGGCATAGATAGGGTGAACGGTGGGAAGCTTTTCCCCGGGACGGTGGTGACGTTCACGAGGGGTCATAGGTTCAAGGTGAAGGGGGGGGAGGTTTAACACAGATATCAGAAGGACATATTTCACACAGAGGGTCGTGGGGGCCTGGAATGTGTTGCCGGGCAAGGTGGTGGAGGCGGACACACTGGGAACGTTTAAGACTTATCTAGACAGCTATATGAACGGAGTGGGAATGGAGGGATACAAAAGAGTGGTCTAGTTTGGACCAGGGAGCGGCGCGGGCTAATTGTTCCTGGTTTCTCATTTCAAGGCTTCATTCTATGATCATCTTGCTGGTGCCAGTACAGAGTGAGACTGCGGATAGTTGGGAACCTGTCTCGGGGGCAGGGAATTCATATGGTGTTCGTGGAAGTGGAAATGACTAGGGTTGGGAAGCATTTTCCGATCGGGGCCATTGTGATCTCCTGGACTCGTTTCGATCGCCTCAGGGGGTCGGAGAGGAATTTCCCAGATTTTTTTCCCCATATTGGCCCTGGGGTTTTTCACTCTGGGTTTTCGCCTCTCCCTGGAGATCACATGGTCTGGAATGGGGGGGTGGGGGTAAGTTAATAGGTTGTAATGAACAAAGTATCGTAGCTGTGAGGGACAGCTCGGTGGATCGGATATTGGTATGTAGATAGGCTGGAAAATTGGGCGGGGATCCTGGATTCAGGTTTCAATCCTGGACCGGGGAGCGGCGCGGGCTTGGGGGGCCGAAGGGCCTGTTCCTGTGCTGTATTGTTCTTTGTTCTTTGTTCTTTGTTTGTTCTTTGTTCTCTTTGACAGGGGGCTCTCCTCATTGACAGGGGGCACTCCTCATTGACGGGGGCACTCCTCATTGACAGAGGGCACTCCTCATTGACAGGGGGCACTCCTCATTGACAGGGGGCACTTCTCATTGTCAGTGGGCACTCCTCATTGACAGAGGGCACTCCTCATTGACAGCGGGCACTGCTCGTTGACAGGGGACACCCCTCATTGATAGCGGGCAGTCCACATTGACGGCGGCACTCATAGTTGACAGCGCGCACTCCTTATTGTCAGGGGGCACTCCGCATTGACAGGGGGCGAAACCCATTGACAGGTGGCACTCCTCATTGACAGGGGGGCACTCCTCATTGACAGGGGGCACCCCTTATAGACAGGGGGCACTCCTCATTGACAGGGGGCACTCCTCATTGACGGCGTGGGGCACCCCTTATTGATGGTGTCACTCCTCATTGACCGGGGTCACACTTCAGAGACGGTGGGCACTTCTCATTAACAGGGGGCGTTACTCAATGACGGGCGGTTGTGCATCCTTATTGACGGGGGACGCTCCTCATTAACAGGGAGCACTCTTCAGAGACGGGGGGCACCTCCTGATTGACAGGGGTCAGTCCTCATTGACAGGGGACACTTCTCATTGACAGGGGCCGCTCTTCATTGACGGGGGGGGGGGGTAACACCTTATTGACAGGGTGGGGCACACCTCATTAATGGGGGGCACTCGTCATTGACAGGGGGCTCGCCTCATTGACAGGGGGCACTCCTCATTGACAGGGGCACTCTTCATTGACAGGGGGCACTGCTCATTGAACGGGGCCATTCGTCATTGACGGGGGGCACTCGTCATTGACAGAAGGCAATCATCATTTACAGAGGGCACTCATCATTGACAGGGGTCACTCCTCATTGACGGGGGGCACTGCTCAATGATGGGGGGGACTCCTCATTTACAGCGGTCACTCCTCATTGACGGTGGGGCACTCCTCATTTACATAGTTACTCCTCATTGACAGGGGGCTCTGCTCATTGACAGGGGACACTCCTCATTGACGGGGGCACTCCTCATTGACAGAGGGCACTCCTAGTTGACAGCGGGCACTCCTCATTGACAGGGGCACTCCTCATTGAAAGGGGGTACTCCTCATTGAAAGGGGGCACTCCTCATTGACAGGGGGTACTCCTCATTGACAGGGGGCACTCCTCATTGACAGAGGGCACTCCTCATTGACAGAAGGCAATCATCATTTACAGAGGGCACTCATCATTGACAGGGGTCACTCCTCATTGACGGGGGGCACTGCTCAATGATGGGGGGGACTCCTCATTTACAGCGGTCACTCCTCTTTGACGGTGGGGCACTCCTCATTTACAGAGTTACTCCTCATTGACAGGGGGCTCTGCTCATTGACAGGGGACACTCCTCATTGACGGGGGCACTCCTCATTGACAGAGGGCACTCCTAGTTGACAGCGGGCACTCCTCATTGACAGGGGGCACTCCTCATTGAAAGGGGGTACTCCTCATTGAAAGGGGGCACTCCTCATTGACAGGGGGTACTCCTCATTGACAGGGGGCACTCCTCATTGACAGAGGGCACTCCCCATTGACAGCGGGCACTCTTCATTGACAGCGGGCACTCCTCGTTGACAGGGGACACCCCTCATTGACAGGGGGCAGTCCACATTGACGGGGGCACTCATAGTTGACAGCGCGCACTCCTCATTGTCAGGGTGCACTCCGCATTGACAGGGGGCGAAACCCATTGACAGGGGGCACTCCTCATTGACAGGGGGCAGTCCTCATTGATGGGGGCACTCCTTATTGACAGGGGGCACTCCTCATTGACAGGGGGCACTCCTCATTGACGGCGTGGGGCACTCCTTGTTGACGGGGTCACTCCTCATTGACCGGGGTCACACTTCAGAGACGGGGAGGGGGGTGGGGCATTCCTCATTGACAGGGGGCATTCCTCATTGACAGCGGGCACTTCTCATGAACAGGGGGCGCTACTCCTTGACGGGCATTTGTGCATCCTTATTGACGGGGGACGCTCCTCATTAACAGGGAGCACTCTTCAGAGACGGGGGGCCCCTCCTGATTGACAGGGGTCACTCCTCATTGACAGGGGACACTTCTCATTGACAGGGGCCACTCTTCATTGACGGGGGGGGGGGTTTACACCTCATTGACGGGGTGGGGCACTCCTCATTAACGGGGGGCAATCGTCATTGACAGGGGGCTCGCCTCATTGACAGGGGGCACTCCTCATTGCCGTGGGCACTCTTCATTGACAGGAGGTAGTGCTCATTGAACGGGGGCATTCGTCATTGACGGGGGGCACTCCTCATTGACAGAAGGCAATCACCATTTACAGAGGGCACTCATCATTGACAGGGGTCACGCCTCATTGACAGAGGCCACTCCTCATTGTCAGCGGGCACTCCTCATTGTCAGGGGGCACTCCGCATTTACAGGGGGCCCTCCTCATTGACAGGGGGCACTCCTCATTGACAGCGGGCTCTTCTCATTGACAGGGGGCACTCCTCATTGACGCTGGGGGGGGGCACTCCTTATTGACGGGGTCACACCTCATTGACCGGTTTCACACTTCAGAGACGGGTGGGGGGGGGCATTCCTCATTGACAGGGGGCATTCCTCATTGACAGCGGGCACTTCTCATTAACAGGGGGCGCTACTCCTTGACGGGCGGTTGTGCATCCTTATTGACGGGGGACGCTCCTCATTAACAGGGAGCACTCTTCAGAGACGGGGGGCACCTCCTGATTGACAGGGGTCACTCCTCATTGACAGGGGACACTTCTCATTGACAGGGGCCACTCTTCATTGACGGGGGGGGGGGGGTTACACCTTATTGACGGGGTGGGGCACTCCTCAGTAACGGGGGGCAATCGTCATTGACAGGGGGCTCGCCTCATTGACAGGGGGCACTCCTCATTGCCGTGGGCACTCTTCATTGACAGGAGGTACTGCTCATTGAATGGGGGCATTCGTCATTGACGGGGGGCACTCCTCTTTGACAGAAGGCAATCATCATTTACAGAGGGCACTCATCATTGACAGGGGTCACTCCTCATTGACAGAGGCCACTCCTCATTGTCAGCGGGCACTCCTCATTGTCAGGGGGCACTCCGCATTTACAGGGGGCCCTCTTCATTGACAGGGGGCACTCCTCATTGACAGCGGGCACTTCTCATTGACAGGGGGCACTCCTCATTGACGCTGGGGGGGGGGCACTCCTTATTGACGGAGGATACTCCTCATTGACAGGGGGCACTCTTCAGACACGGGGGGGGGGGCACTCCTTATTGACAGGGGGCACTCCTCATTGACAGCGGGCACTTCTCATTAACAGGGGGCGCTACTCATTGACGGGGGGTTGCATCCTTATTGACGGGAGGCACTCCTCATTGACAGGGGGCACTCTTCATAGACGGGGGGGAACGCCTCATTGACAGTGGGCACGTCTCATTGACAGGAGGCACTCCTCATTGACCGGGAGGGGGGACACTCCTTATTGAAGGGGGGGGGGGCACTCCTCATTAATGGGGGGCACTCATCATTGACAGGGGTCTCTCCACATTGACAGGGGGCACGCCTCATTGGCGTGGGCACTCTTCATTGACAGGGGGCACTGCTTATTGACCCGGGGCATTCGTCATTGACGGGGGGCACTCCTCATTGACAGAAGGCACTCATCATTTACAGAGAGCGGTCATCATTGAAAGGGGTGACTCCTCATTGACAGAGGTCACTCCTCATTGTCAGGGGGCACTCCTCATTGTCAGGGGTAACTCGGCATTTACAGGGGGCTCTCCCTATTGACAGGGGGCACTCCTAATTGACAGGGGGAATTCCACATTGACAGGAGACTCTCCTCATTGACAGGGGTCCCTCCTAATTGACAGGGTCACTCCAAATTGAGAGGGTTCTATTCTCATTGACAGGGGACACTCATCATTGACTGGGGACAGTCATAATTGACAGGGGATACTCCTCTTTGACAGGGGGCACACTTAATAGATGGGGGGCGCTCGTCATTGACAGGGGACACTCCTCATTGACAGGGGTCATTCGTCATTGACGGGGGGCACTGCTCAATTATAAGGGGTACTCCTCATTTACAGCGGTCACTCCTCATTGACGGTGGGGCGCTCCTCATTTACAGAGTTACTCCTCTGTAAATGAGGAGCATAGAGTATAAAAGTTGGGGTCTGATGTTGCAGATGTATAGAACGTTGGTTCGGCCGCATTTGGAATACTGCGTCCAGTTCTGGTCGCCACACTACCAGAAGGACGTGGAGGCTTTGGAGAGAGTACAGAGGAAGTTTACTAGGATGTTGCCTGGTATGGAGGGGCTTGGTTATGAGGAGAGATTGGGGAAACTGGGGTTGTTCTCCTTGGAAAGACGGAGGATGAGGGGAGACTTAATAGAGGTGTATAAAATTATGAAAGGCATAGATAGGGTGAACGGTGGGAAGCTTTTCCCCGGGACGGTGGTGACGTTCACGAGGGGTCATAGGTTCAAGGTGAAGGGGGGGAGGTTTAACACAGATATCAGAAGGACATATTTCACACAGAGGGTCGTGGGGGCCTGGAATGTGTTGCCGGGCAAGGTGGTGGAGGCGGACACACTGGGAACGTTTAAGACTTATCTAGACAGCTATATGAACGGAGTGGGAATGGAGGGATACAAAAGAGTGGTCTAGTTTGGACCAGGGAGCGGCGCGGGCTAATTGTTCCTGGTTTCTCATTTCAAGGCTTCATTCTATGATCATCTTGCTGGTGCCAGTACAGAGTGAGACTGCGGATAGTTGGGAACCTGTCTCGGGGGCAGGGAATTCATATGGTGTTCGTGGAAGTGGAAATGACTAGGGTTGGGAAGCATTTTCCGATCGGGGCCATTGTGATCTCCTGGACTCGTTTCGATCGCCTCAGGGGGTCGGAGAGGAATTTCCCAGATTTTTTTCCCCATATTGGCCCTGGGGTTTTTCACTCTGGGTTTTCGCCTCTCCCTGGAGATCACATGGTCTGGAATGGGGGGGTGGGGGTAAGTTAATAGGTTGTAATGAACAAAGTATCGTAGCTGTGAGGGACAGCTCGGTGGATCGGATATTGGTATGTAGATAGGCTGGAAAATTGGGCGGGGATCCTGGATTCAGGTTTCAATCCTGGACCGGGGAGCGGCGCGGGCTTGGGGGGCCGAAGGGCCTGTTCCTGTGCTGTATTGTTCTTTGTTCTTTGTTCTTTGTTTGTTCTTTGTTCTCTTTGACAGGGGGCTCTCCTCATTGACAGGGGGCACTCCTCATTGACGGGGGCACTCCTCATTGACAGAGGGCACTCCTCATTGACAGGGGGCACTCCTCATTGACAGGGGGCACTCCGCTTTGACAATGGGCACCCCTCATTGACGGGGGGGACTGCTCATTGACAACGGGCACTTCAGATTGACAGGGGGCACTCCTCATTGACGGGGGGTGTGCATTCCTTACTGACCGGCGGCACTTCTCATTGACAGGGGTCACTCCTCATTGACAGGGGGCACTCCTCGTTGACGGGGGTACTCCTCATTGGCAGCGGGCACTCCTCATTGACAGGGGGGTCTCCTCATTGACAGGGGGTTCTCTTCATTCGCGTGGGCACTCTGCATTGACAGGGTGCACTCCTCATTGACACGGGGCAGTCCACATTGACAGGGGGCACTCATAGTTGATAGCGGTCACTCCACATTGACAGGGGGCCCTCCGCATTGACAGAGGGCAATACCGATTGACACGGGGTACTCCTCATTGACAGGGGGCACTCCTAATTGACAACGGCACTCCTCATTGAAAGGGGGCACTCCTCATTGACAGGGTGCACTCCTCATTGACAGGGGGTACTCCTCATTGACAAGGGGACTGCTCAATCACAGGGGGCTCTCCTCATTGACAGCGGGCACTTCTCATTGACAGGGGGCACTCCTCATTGACGGGGGGGGGGTGTGCATTCCGTATTGACCGGGGGCACTTCCCATTGATAGGGTGCACTCCTCATTGACAGGGGGTACTCCTCATTGACGGGGGCCACTCCTCATTGACAGGGGGGTCTCCTCATTGACAGGGGGCACTCCCCATTGACAGAGGGCACTCCTAGTTGACAGCGGGCACTCCTCATTGACAGGGGGCACCCTCATTGAGAGGGGGTACTCCTCATTGACAGGGGGCACTCCTCATTGACAGGGGGCACTCCTCATTGACAGTGGGCACTCCTCATTGACAGAGGGCACTCCTCATTGACAGCGGGCACTCCTCATTGACAGCGGGCTCTCCTCGTTGACAGGGGACACCCCCCATGGACAGGGGGCAGTCCACATTGACGGGGGCACACATAGTTGACAGCGCGCACTCCTCATTATCAGGGGGCACTCCGCATTGACAGGGGGCGAAACCCATTGACAGGGGGCACTCCTCATTGACAGGGGGCACTCCTCATTGACAGGGGGCACCCCTTGTAGACAGGGGGCACTCCTCATTGACAGGGGGCACTCCTCATTGACGGCGTGGGGCACTTCTTATTGACGGGGTCACTCCTCATTGACCGGGGTAACACCTCAGAGACGGGGGGGGGGCATTCCTCATTGACAGGGGGCATTCCTCATTGACAGCGGGCACTTCTCATTAACAGGGGGCGCTACTCATTGACGGGCGGTTGTGCATCCTTATTGACGGGGGACGCTCCTCAATAACAGGGAGCACTCTTCAGAGACGGTGGGCCCTCCTGATTAACAGGGGTCACTCCTCATCGACAGGGAACACTTCTCATTGACAGGGGCCAATCTTCATTGACGGGGGGGGGGGGGGGTCACACCTTATTGACAGGGTGCGGCACTCCTCATTAACGGGGGGCACTCGTCATTGACAGGGGGCTCGCCTCATTGACAGGGGGCACTCCTCATTGACAGGGGCACTCTTCATTGACAGGGGGCACTGCTCATTGAACGGGGGCATTCGTCATTGACGGGGGGCACTCCTCATTGACAGAAGGCAATCATCATTTACAGAGGGCACTCATCATTGACAGGGGTCACTCCTCATTGACAGAGGCCACTCCTCATTGACATCGAGCACTCCTCATTGACAGGGGGCACTCCTCATTGACGGGGGCACTCCTCATTGACAGAGGGCACTCCTAGTTGACAGCGGGCACTCCTCATTGACAGGGGGCACTCCTCATTGACAGGGGGTACTCCTCATTGACAGGGGGATCTCCTCATTGACAGGGGGCACTCCTCATTGACGGGGGCACTCCTCATTGACAGAGGGCACTCCTAGTTGACAGCGGGCACTCCTCATTGACAGGGTGCACTCCTCATTGAGAGGGGGCACTCCTCATTGACAGGGGGTACTCCTCATTGACAGGGGGCACTCCTCATTGACAGGGGGACTCTTCATTGACAGGGGGCACTGCTCATTGAACGGTGGCATTCGTCATTGACGGGGGGCACTCCTCATTGACAGAAGGCAATCATCATTTACAGAGGGCACTCATCATTGACAGGGGTCACTCCTCATTGACAGAGGCCACTCCTCATTGACAGCGGGCACTCCTCATTGACAGGGGGCGCTCCTCATTGACAACGGGCACTCCTCATTGAAAGGGAGCACTCCTCATTGACAGGGTGCACTCCTCATTGACAGGGGGCACTCCTCATTGACAACGGGCACTCTTCATTGAATGGGGGCACTCCTCATTAACAGGGTGCACTCCTCATTGACAGGGGTGGGTGTGCATTACTTTTTGACCGGATGCACTTCCCATTGAAAGGGCGCACTCCTCATTGACAGGGGGTACTCCTCATTGACAGGGGGGTCTCCTCTTTGAAAGGGGGCACTCCTCATTGACAGGGGGTACTCCTCATTGGCGTGGGCACTCCTCATTGACAGGAGGCTCTCATCATTAACAGAGGGCACTCATCAGTGACAGGGGTCACTCCTCATTGACAGAGATCACTCCTCATTATCAGTTTGCACTCCTCATTGTCAGGGGGCCCTCCGCATTTACAGGGGGCCCTCCTCATTGACAGGGGGCACTTCTCATTGACAGGGGGCACTCCTCATTGACAGCAGGCACTCCTCATTGACAGGGGACACTTCTCATTGACAGGGGGCACTCCTCATTGACAGCAGGCACTCCTCATTGACAGGGGACACTCCTCATTGACAGCGGGCACTTCTCGTTAACAGGGGGACTACTCATTGACCGGAGGGGGGCACTCCTTATTGACGGGGTGCACTCCTCATTGACAGGGGGCACTCTTCAGAGACGGGGGGGGGGCACCCCTCATTGACAGGGGGCACTCCACATTGACAGCGGGCCCTTCTCATTGACAGGAGGCACTCCTCTTTGACGGGGTGGTTCACCCCTTATTGACGGGGGGTGTGGGCACTCCTCATTGACGGGGGGCGCTCATCATTGACAGGGGGCACTCCTCATTGACAGCGGGCACTTCTCATTGACAGGGGGCACTCCTCATTGAAGGGGGACACTCCTCATTGACAGGGGGCACTCTTCTGAGACGGGGGGGCACCCCTCATTGACAGGGGGCACTCCACATTGACAGCGGGCCCTTCTCATTGACAGGAGGCACTCCTCTTTGACGGGGTGGTTCACCCCTTATTGACGGGGGGTGTGGGCACTCCTCATTGACGGGGGGCGCTCATCATTGACAGGGGGCACTCCTCATTGACAGCGGGCACTTCTCATTGAAAGGGGGCACTCCTCATTGACAGCGGGCACTTCTCATTGACAGGGGGCACTCCTCATTGAAGGGGGACACTCCTCATTGGCAGGGGGCGCTCCTCATTGACAGCGGGCACTTCTCATTGACAGGGGGCACTCCTCATTGACAAGGGGTACACTATTTAGACGGGGGGGGGGCGCTCGTCATTGACAGCGGACGCTCCTCATTGACAGGGATCATTCGTCATTGACGGGGGGCACTGCTCAATGATGGGGGGGACTCCTAATTTACAGCGGTCACTCCTCACAGACGGTTGGGCACTCCTCATTTCCAGAGTTACTCCTCATTGACAGGGGGATCTCCTCATTGACAGGGGGCACTCCTCATTGACGGGGGCACTCCTCATTGACAGAGGGCACTCCTAGTTGACAGCGGGCACTCCTCATTGACAGGGGGCACTCCTCATTGAGAGGGGGCACTCCTCATTGACAGGGGGCACTCCTCATTGACGGGGGCACTCCTCATTGACAGAGGGCACTCCTAGTTGAGAGCGGGCACTCCTCATTGACAGGGGGCACTCCTCATTGACAGGGGGCTCTCCTCATTGACAGGGGGCACTCCTCATTGACAGAGGGCACTCCTCATTGACAGCGGGCACTCCTCATTGACAGCGGGCTCTCCTCACTGACAGGGGGCAGTCCACATTGACGGGGACACTCATAGTTGACAGCGCGCACTCCCCATTGTCTGGGGGCACTCCGCATTGACAGGGGTCGAAACCCATTGACAAGGGGTACTCCTCATTGACAGGGGGCACTCCTCATTGACAGGGGTTTACTCCACATTGACAGCGGGCACTTCTCATTAACATGGGGCACTCCTCATTGACGTGGGGGCCGTCGTGCACTGCTTATTGACCGGTGGCACTTCTCATTGACAGGGGCATTCCTCATTGACAGGGGGTACTCCTCAATGACAGGGGGCACTCCTCATTGACAGGGGGGTCTCCTCCTTGACAGGGGGCACTCGTCATTGACAGGGGCTACTCCTCATTGGCGTGGACACTCCTCATTGACAGAGGGTCCACTTTATAGACGGGGCAAGCTCCTCATTGACAGGGGGCTCTCCTCATTGACGGGGGCACTCCTCATTGACAGGGGACTCTCCTCAGTGACAGAGGGCACTCCTCATTGACACGGGGCACTCCTCATTGACAGGGGGCACTCCTCATTGACAGAGGGCACTCCTCATTGACAGCGGCCACTCCACGTTGACAGGGGACACACGTCATTGGCAGGGGGCAGTCCACAATGACGGGGGCACTCATAGTTGATAGCGGGCACTCCTCATTGACAGGGGGCACTCCGCTTTGACCGGGGGCAATACCCACTGACAGGGGCACTCTTCATTGACAGAAGGCACTCTTCATTGACATGGGGCACGCCTCATTTACAGTGGGGCACTCCTCATTTACAGGGTTACTCCTCATTGACAGGGGGCTCTCCTCATTGGCGGGGGCACTCCTCATTGACAGGGGCTCTCCTCATTGACAGGGGGCACTCCTCATTGACAGAGGGCACTCCTCATTTTCAGCGGGCACTCCTCATTGACAGCGGCCACTCCTCGTTGACAGGGGACAGACCTCATTGACAGGGGGCAGTCCACATTGACGGGGGCACTCATAGTTGATAGCGGGCACTCCTCATTAACAGGGGGCACTCCGCATTGACCGGGGGCAATACCCATTGACAGGGGCACTCTTCATTGACAGAAGGCACTCCTCACAGACAGGGGGCACACCTCATTGACAGGGGGCATTCCTCATTGACAGGAGGCACTCCTCATTGACAGGGGGCAATCCGCATTGACATTGGGCAATACCCATTGACACGGGGCACTCCTCATTGACAGGGAGCACTCCTCATTGACAGGGGGACCTCCTCATTGACAGGGGGTACTCCACATTGACAGGGGCACTGCTTATTGACAGGAAGCACTCCTCATTGACAGCGGGCACTTCTCATTGACGGGGGCACTCCTCATTGACGGGGGGTACTCCTCATTGACAGGGGGCACTCCTCATTGACAGGGGGTACTCCTCATTGGCGTGGGCACTCCCCATTGACAGGGGGTCCACTTTATTGGCGGGGGAACCTCCTCATTGACTGGAGAGACTCCTCATTGACAGGGGTCATTCGTCATTGACGGGGAGCACTGCTCAATGATGGAGGGTCTCCTAATTTACAGCTGTCACCCCTCAATGACTTTGGGGCACTCCTCATTTACAGGGTTACTCCTCATTGACAAGGGGGCTCTCCTCATTGACAGGGGGCACTCCTCATTGAGAGGGGGCACTCCTCAGTGACAGAGGGAACTCCGAGTTGACAGCAGGCACTCCTCATTGACAGGGGGCACTCCTCATTGTCAGGGGGCACTCCTTATTGACAGGAAGCACTCCTCATTAACAGGGGTAACTCCTTCTTGACAGCAGTCACTCCTCATGGACAGGGCAAACTCATTGACAAGGGGCACTTCCCATTAACAGTGGGTACTCTTCATATAAGGGGGGCACTACTCATTGACAGGGGGCACTACTCATTGACGGGTGGGGGCACACCTCATTGACGGGGGGCACTCCTCATTGACAGGGGGTACATTTTATAGACGGGGGGAGCTCCTCATTGACAGGGGACACACGTCATTGACAGGGGACACTCATCATTGACAGGGGGCACTCCTCATTTACAGGGTCACGCCTCATTTCCAGGGTTACTCCTCATTGACGAGGGGCACTTCTCATTGACGGGGCACTACTCATTGACATAGGGCACTCATTGTTGATAGCGGGCACTCCTGATTGACATGGGGCCCTCCGCATTAACTGGGGGCAAAACCCATTGACAGGGTGCACTCCTCATTGACAGGGGGCAGTCCACATTGACAGGGGGCACTCATAGTTGATAGCGGGCACTCCTCATTGACAGGGGGCACTCCGCATTGACAGGGGGCAATATCCATTGACACGGGGCACTCCTCATTGACAGGGGGCACTCCTCATTGACAATGGGTACTCAACATTGACAGTGGCACTGCTTATTGACAGGGGTCACTCCTCATTGACGGGGGGGGGCACTCCTTATTGACGGGGGCACTCCTCATTGACAGGGAGCACTCTTCAGAGACGGGGGGGCACACCTCATTGACACGGGTTTACTCCTCATTGACAGCGGGCACTTCTCATTAACAGGGGGCACTCCTCATTGACCGGGGGGGGGGTGCACTCCTTATTGAACAGGGCCACCTCTCATTGACAGGGGCATTCCTCATTGACAGAGGTTACTCCTCATTGACAGGGGGCACTCCTCATTGACAGGGGGTACTCCTTATTGGCGTGGGCACTCCTCATTGACAGAGGGTCCACGTTATAGACGGGGCAAGCTCCTCATTGACAGGGGGCACTCCTCATTGACAGGGGGCACTCCTCATTGACAGGGGGTACTCCACATTGACAGGGGCACTGCTTATTAACGGGGGCACAACTCATTGACGGGGGGTACTCCTCATTGACAGGGGGCACTCCTCATTGACAGGGGGTACTCCTCATTGGCGTGGGCACTCCTCATTGACACGGGGTCCACTCTATAGGCGGGGGAACCTCCTCATTGACTGGAGACACTCCTCATTGACAGGGGTCATTCGTCATTGACGGGGAGCACTGCTCAATGATGGGGAGTCTCCTAATTTACAGCGGTCACCCCTCATTGACAGTGGGGCACTCCTCATTTACAGGGTTACTCCTCATTGACAAGGGGGCTCTCCTCATTGACAGGGGGCACTCCTCATTGAGAGGGGGCACTCCTCAGTGACAGAGGGAACTCCGAGTTGACAGCGGGCACTCCTCATTGACAGGGGGCACTCCTCATTGTCAGGGGGCACTCCTCATTGACAGGGTGAACTCCTTCTTGACAGCAGTCACTCCTCATGGACAGGGCAAACTCATTGACAAGGGGCACTTCTCATTAACAGTGGGTAGTCTTCATATAAGGGGGGCACTACTCATTGACAGGGGGCACTACTCATTGACAGGGGGTACATTTTATAGACGGGGGGGAGCTCCTCATTGACAGGGGACATACGTCATTGACACGGGACACTCATGATTGACAGGGGGCACTCCTCATTTACAGGGTCACGCCTCATTTCCAGGGTTACTCCTCATTGACGAGGGGCACTTCTCATTGACGGGGCACTACTCATTGACATAGGGCTACTAATTGGTGATAGCGGGCACTCCTCATTGACATGGATCCCTCCGCATTAACTGGGGGCAAAACCCATTGACAGGGTGCACTCCTCATTGACAGGGGGCAGTCCACATTGACAGGGGGCACTCATAGTTGATAGCGGGCACTCCTCATTGACAGGGGGCACTCCGCAGTGACAAGGGGCAATACCCATTGACACGGGGCACTCCTCATTGACAGGGGGCACTCCTCATTGACAGGGGGCACTCCTCATTGACAATGGGTAGTCCACATTGACAGTGGCACTGCTTATTGAAAGGGGTCACTCCTCATTGACGGGGGGGGGCACTCCTTATTGACGGGGGCACTCCTCATTGACAGGGAGCACTCTTCAGAGACGGGGGGGCACACCTCATTGACAGGGGTGTACTCCTCATTGACTGCGGGCACTTCTCATTAACAGGGGCACTCCTCATTGACCGGGGGGGGGGGGTCCACTCCTTATTGACCAGGGGCTCTTCTCATTGACAGGGGCATTCCTCATTGACAGGGGTTACTCCTCATTGACAGGGGGCACTCCTCATTGACAGGGGGTCTCCTCATTGACAGGGGGCACTCCTCATTCACAGGGGGTACTCCTCATTGGCGTGGGCACTCCTCATTGGCAGTGGGTCCACTTTATAGACGGGGAAGCTCCTCATTGACAGGGGTCATTCGTCATTGAAGGAGGGCACTGCTCAATGCTGGTGGGGACTCCTAATTTACAGCTGTCACTGCTCATTGACAGTGGGGCACTCCTCATTTACTGGGTTACTCCTAATTGACAGGGGCTCTCCTCATTGATAGGGGGCACTCCTCATTGACAGGGGGATCTCCCCAGTGACAGAGGGCACTGCGAGTTGACAGCGGGCACTCCTCATTGACAGGGGGCACTCCTCATTGACAGGGGGCACTCCTCATTGACAGGGGGCACTCCTCATTGACAGTGGGCACTCCTCATTGACAGAGGGCACTCCTCCTTTTCAGCGGGCACTCCTCATTGACAGCGGCCACGCCTCGTTGACAGGGGACACATCTCATTGACAGGGGGCAGTCCACATTGACGGGGCACTCATAGTTGATAGCGGGCACTCCTCATTGACAGGGGGCACTCCGCATTGACCGGGCGCAAAACCCATTGACAGGGGCACCCTTCATTGACAGAAGGCACTCCTCATTGACAGGGGGCACGCCTCATTCTCAGCGGGCACTCCTCATTGACAGGAGGCACTCCTCATTGACGGCGGGTCACTCCTTTTTGACGGGGGGCACTCCTCATTGACAGCTGGCACTCCTCGTTAACGGGGGCACTACTCATTGACGGGCGGTCTCTCCTTATTGACGGGGCGCACTCCTCATTGACAGGGAGCACTCTTCAGACACGGGGGGGCACTCCTCATTGACAGGGGGCACTCCTCATTGACAGGGGTCCCTTCTCATTGACAGGGGGCACTCCTCTTTGACGGGGCGTTCAGTCCTCATTGACGGGGGGGACACTCCTCATTGACGGGGGGCACTCATCATTGACAGGGGGCTCTCCCTATTGACAGGGGCACTCCTCATTGACAGGGGGCACTCCTGATTGACAGCGGGCAATTCACATTGACAGGGGGCACTCCTCATTGACGGGAGGGGGGCACTCCTTATTGACGGGTGACTCCTCATTGACAGGGAGCACTCTTCAGAGACGGGGGGTCACTCATTATTGACGGGGGGGCACTCCTCATTAACGTTGGGCACTCATCATTGACAGGGGGCTCTCCACATTGACAGGGGTCACGTCTCATTGACAGGAGACACTCCTCATTGACGGGGGTGGGGGTCACTCCACATTGAAAGGGGGGCACTCCTCATTAACGGGGGGAACTCATCATTGAGAGGGGCTCTCCTCATTGACAGGGGGCACTCCTCATTGGCGTGGGCACTCGTCATTGACAGGCGGCACTGCTCATTGTCAAAGGGCACTCCTCCTTGAGAGCGGGCACTCCTCGTTGACAGGGGACACGCCTCATTGACAGGGGGCACACGTCATTGACAGGGGACACTAAACATTGACAGGGGGCACTCCTCATTTACAGGGTCACGCCTCATTTCCAGGGTTACTCCTCATTGACGGGGGGCACTTCTCATTGACGGGGCATTACTCATTGACGGGTGGGGGCACTCCTCATTGACGGGGGGCCACTCCTCATTGACAGGGGGTACACAATTTAGACGGGTGGGCGCACCTCATTGACAGGGGACGCTCCTCATTGACAGGGGTCATTCGTCATTGACGGGGGGCAATGCTCAATGATGGGGGGACTCCTAATTTACAGCGGTCACTTCTCATTGACGGTGGGGCACTCCTCATTACAGTGTAACTCGTCATTGACAAGGGGCTCTCCTCATTGACAAGGGGCACTCCTCATTGACAGGGGGCTCTCCTCAGTGACAGAGGGCACTCCTAGTTGACAGCGGGCACTCCTCATTGACAGGGGGCACTCCTCATTGACAGGGGGGACTCCTCATTGACAAGGGGTACTCCTCATTGACAGGGGGCACTCCTCATTGACAGGGGGCACTCCTCATTGACAGAGGGCACTCCTCATTGACAGCGGACACTCCTCATTGACCGCGGGCACTCCTCGTTGACAGGGGACACACCTCATTGACAGGGGGCAGTCCACGTTGACGGGGGCACTTATAGTCGATAGCGGGCACTCTTCATTGACAGGGAGCCCTCCGCATTGACAGGGGGCAAAACCCATTGACAGGGGTCACTCCTCATAGACAGGGGGCACTCCTGATTGACAGGGGGCACTCCTCATTGACAGGGGGCACTCCTCATTGACAGGGGGCGCTCCTTATTGACGTGGGGTCACTCCTTATTGCCGGGGGGCACTCCACATTGACAGGGGTCACACTCCAGAGACGGGGGGCGGGGCACTCCTCATTGACAGGGGGCACTCCTCATTGACAGGGGTCACACTTCAGAGACGGGGGGGGCAATCCTCATTAAGAGGGGGCACTACTCATTGACTAGGGGGGCACTCCTTATTGACGGGAGGCACTCCTCATTGACAGGGGGCACTCTTCAGAGACGGGGGTGGGCACTCCTCATTGACAGGCGGCACTCCTCATTGACGGAGAGGTTCACTCTTTATTGCCGGTGGGGGCATTCATCATTGAGGGGGGCACTCATCATTGACAGGGGACACTCCGCATTGACAGGGGGTACTCCTTACTGACAGGGGCACTCGTTATTTACAGCGGGAATTCCTCATTGACAGCGGGCACTTCTCATTGACAGCGTTCTCTTCTCATTGACAGGGGACACTCATCATTGACTGGGGACACTCATAATTGACAGGGGACACTCCCCTTTGAAAGGGGGCACACTTTATTGATGGGGGGCGCTCGTCATTGACTGGGAACACTCCTCATTGACAGGTGTCATTCGTCATTGACGGGGGGCACTCCTCATTGACGGGGGCACTCCTCATTGATAGGGGGATCTCCTTATTGACAGGGGGTACTCCACATTGACAGGGGGATCTCCTTATTGACAGGGGGCACTCCTCATTGACAGGGGACACTCCTCATTGACGGGGGGGACTGCTCATTGAGAGCGGGCACTTCTCATTGACAGGTGGCACTCCTCATTGACGGGGGAACTCCTCATTGACAGGGGGCAGTTCTCATTGACAGGGGGCATTCCTCATTGACAGCGGGCACTCCTCATTGACAGGGGGCACTCCTCGTTGACGGGGGTACTCCTCATTGGCAGCGGGCACTCCTCATTGACAGGGGGGTCTCCTCATTGACAGGGGGTTCTCTTCATTCGCGTGGGCACTCTGCATTGACAGGGTGCACTCCTCATTGACACGGGGCAGTCCACATTGACAGGGGGCACTCATAGTTGATAGCGGTCACTCCACATTGACAGGGGGCCCTCCGCATTGACAGAGGGCAATAACGATTGACACGGGGTACTCCTCATTGACAGGGGGCACTCCTAATTGACAACGGCACTCCTCATTGAAAGGGGGCACTCCTCATTGACAGGGTGCACTCCTCATTGACAGGGGGTACTCCTCATTGACAAGGGGCTGCTCAATCACAGGGGGCTCTCCTCATTGACAGCGGGCACTTCTCATTGACAGGGGGCACTCCTCATTGACGGGGGGGGGGTGTGCATTCCGTATTGACCGGGGGCACTTCCCATTGATAGGGTGCACTCCTCATTGACAGGGGGTACTCCTCATTGACGGGGGCCACTCCTCATTGACAGGGGGGTCTCCTCATTGACAGGGGGCACTCCTCATTGACAGAGGGCACTCCTAGTTGACAGCGGGCACTCCTCATTGACAGGGGGCACTCCTCATTGAGAGGGGGTACTCCTCATTGACAGGGGGCACTCCTCATTGACAGGGGGCACTCCTCATTGACAGTGGGCACTCCTCATTGACAGAGGGCACTCCTCATTGACAGCGGGCACTCCTCATTGACAGCGGGCTCTCCTCGTTGACAGGGGACACCCCCCATGGACAGGGGGCAGTCCACATTGACGGGGGCACACATAGTTGACAGCGCGCACTCCTCATTATTAGGGGGCACTCCGCATTGACAGGGGGCGAAACCCATTGACAGGGGGCACTCCTCATTGACAGGGGGCACTCCTCATTGACAGGGGGCACCCCTTGTAGACAGGGGGCACTCCTCATTGACAGGGGGCACTCCTCATTGACGGCGTGGGGCACTTCTTATTGACGGGGTCACTCCTCATTGACCGGGGTAACACCTCAGAGACGGGGGGGGGGGGGCATTCCTCATTGACAGGGGGCATTCCTCATTGACAGCGGGCACTTCTCATTAACAGGGGGCGCTACTCATTGACGGGCGGTTGTGCATCCTTATTGACGGGGGACGCTCCTCAATAACAGGGAGCACTCTTCAGAGACGGTGGGCCCTCCTGATTGACAGGGGTCACTCCTCATCGACAGGGAACACTTCTCATTGACAGGGGCCACTCTTCATTGACGGGGGGGGGGGGGTCACACCTTATTGACAGGGTGCGGCACTCCTCATTAACGGGGGGCACTCGTCATTGACAGGGGGCTCGCCTCATTGACAGGGGGCACTCCTCATTGACAGGGGCACTCTTCATTGACAGGGGGCACTGCTCATTGAACGGGGGCATTCGTCATTGACGGGGGGCACTCCTCATTGACAGAAGGCAATCATCATTTACAGAGGGCACTCATCATTGACAGGGGTCACTCCTCATTGACAGAGGCCACTCCTCATTGACATCGAGCACTCCTCATTGACAGGGGGCACTCCTCATTGACGGGGGCACTCCTCATTGACAGAGGGCACTCCTAGTTGACAGCGGGCACTCCTCATTGAAAGGGGGCACTCCTCATTGACAGGGGGTACTCCTCATTGACAGGGGGATCTCCTCATTGACAGGGGGCACTCCTCATTGACGGGGGCACTCCTCATTGACAGAGGGCACTCCAAGTTGACAGCGGGCACTCCTCATTGACAGGGTGCACTCCTCATTGAGAGGGGGCACTCCTCATTGACAGCGTGTACTCCTCATTGACAGGGGGCACTCCTCATTGACAGGGGGACTCTTCATTGACAGGGGGCACTGCTCATTGAACGGTGGCATTCGTCATTGACGGGGGGCACTCCTCATTGACAGAAGGCAATCATCATTTACAGAGGGCACTCATCATTGACAGGGGTCACTCCTCATTGACAGAGGCCACTCCTCATTGACAGCGGGCACTCCTCATTGATAGGGGGCGCTCCTCATTGACAACGGGCACTCCTCATTGAAAGGGAGCACTCCTCATTGACAGGGTGCACTCCTCATTGACAGGGGGCACTCCTCATTGACAACGGGCACTCTTCATTGAATGGGGGCACTCCTCATTAACAGGGTGCACTCCTCATTGACAGGGGGCACTCCTCTTTGACAAGGGGACTGCTCAATCACAGGGGGCTCTCCTCATTGACAGCGGGCACTCCTCATTGACGGGGGTGGGTGTGCATTACTTTTTGACCGGATGCACTTCCCATTGAAAGGGCGCACTCCTCATTGACAGGGGGTACTCCTCATTGACAGGGGGGTCTCCTCTTTGAAAGGGGGCACTCCTCATTGACAGGGGGTACTCCTCATTGGCGTGGGCACTCCTCATTGACAGGAGGCTCTCATCATTAACAGAGGGCACTCATCAGTGACAGTGGTCACTCCTCATTGACAGAGATCACTCCTCATTATCAGTTTGCACTCCTCATTGTCAGGGGGCCCTCCGCATTTACAGGGGGCCCTCCTCATTGACAGGGGGCACTTCTCATTGACAGGGGGCACTCCTCATTGACAGCAGGCACTCCTCATTGACAGGGGACACTTCTCATTGACAGGGGGCACTCCTCATTGACAGCAGGCACTTCTCATTGACAGGGGACACTCCTCATTGACAGCGGGCACTTCTCGTTAACAGGGGGACTACTCATTGACCGGAGGGGGGCACTCCTTATTGACGGGGTGCACTCCTCATTGACAGGGGGCACTCTTCAGAGACGGGGGGGGGGCACCCCTCATTGACAGGGGGCACTCCACATTGACAGCGGGCCCTTCTCATTGACAGGAGGCACTCCTCTTTGACGGGGTGGTTCACCCCTTATTGACGGGGGGTGTGGGCACTCCTCATTGACGGGGGGCGCTCATCATTGACAGGGGGCACTCCTCATTGACAGCGGGCACTTCTCATTGACAGGGGGCACTCCTCATTGAAGGGGGACACTCCTCATTGACAGGGGGCACTCTTCAGAGACGGGGGGGGGCACCCCTCATTGACAGGGGGCACTCCACATTGACAGCGGGCCCTTCTCATTGACAGGAGGCACTCCTCTTTGACGGGGTGGTTCACCCCTTATTGACGGGGGGTGTGGGCACTCCTCATTGACGGGGGGCGCTCATCATTGACAGGGGGCACTCCTCATTGACAGCGGGCACTTCTCATTGAAAGAGGGCACTCCTCATTGACAGCGGGCACTTCTCATTGACAGGGGGCACTCCTCATTGAAGGGGGACACTCCTCATTGGCAGGGGGCGCTCCTCATTGACAGCGGGCACTTCTCATTGACAGGGGGCACTCCTCATTGACAAGGGGTACACTATTTAGACGGGGGGGGGCGCTCGTCATTGACAGCGGACGCTCCTCATTGACAGGGATCATTCGTCATTGACGGGGGGCACTGCTCAATGATGGGGGGGACTCCTAATTTACAGCGGTCACTCCTCACAGACGGTTGGGCACTGCTCATTTCCAGAGTTACTCCTCATTGACAGGGGGATCTCCTCATTGACAGGGGGCACTCCTCATTGACGGGGGCACTCCTCATTGACAGAGGGCACTCCTAGTTGACAGCGGGCACTCCTCATTGACAGGGGGCACTCCTCATTGAGAGGGGGCACTCCTCATTGACAGGGGGCACTCCTCATTGACGGGGGCACTCCTCATTGACAGAGATCACTCCTCATTATCAGTTTGCACTCCTCATTGTCAGGGGGCCCTCCGCATTTACAGGGGGCCCTCCTCATTGACAGGGGGCACTTCTCATTGACAGGGGGCACTCCTCATTGACAGCAGGCACTCCTCATTGACAGGGGACACTTCTCATTGACAGGGGGCACTCCTCATTGACAGCAGGCACTCCTCATTGACAGGGGACACTCCTCATTGACAGCGGGCACTTCTCGTTAACAGGGGGACTACTCATTGACCGGAGGGGGGCACTCCTTATTGACGGGGTGCACTCCTCATTGACAGGGGGCACTCTTCAGAGACGGGGGGGGGGCACCCCTCATTGACAGGGGGCACTCCACATTGACAGCGGGCCCTTCTCATTGACAGGAGGCACTCCTCTTTGACGGGGTGGTTCACCCCTTATTGACGGGGGGTGTGGGCACTCCTCATTGACGGGGGGCGCTCATCATTGACAGGGGGCACTCCTCATTGACAGCGGGCACTTCTCATTGACAGGGGGCACTCCTCATTGAAGGGGGACACTCCTCATTGACAGGGGGCACTCTTCAGAGACGGGGGGGGCACCCCTCATTGACAGGGGGCACTCCACATTGACAGCGGGCCCTTCTCATTGACAGGAGGCACTCCTCTTTGACGGGGTGGTTCACCCCTTATTGACGGGGGGTGTGGGCACTCCTCATTGACGGGGGGCGCTCATCATTGACAGGGGGCACTCCTCATTGACAGCGGGCACTTCTCATTGAAAGGGGGCACTCCTCATTGACAGCGGGCACTTCTCATTGACAGGGGGCACTCCTCATTGAAGGGGGACACTCCTCATTGGCAGGGGGCGCTCCTCATTGACAGCGGGCACTTCTCATTGACAGGGGGCACTCCTCATTGACAAGGGGTACACTATTTAGACGGGGGGGGGCGCTCGTCATTGACAGCGGACGCTCCTCATTGACAGGGATCATTCGTCATTGACGGGGGGCACTGCTCAATGATGGGGGGGACTCCTAATTTACAGCGGTCACTCCTCACAGACGGTTGGGCACTCCTCATTTCCAGAGTTACTCCTCATTGACAGGGGGATCTCCTCATTGACAGGGGGCACTCCTCATTGACGGGGGCACTCCTCATTGACAGAGGGCACTCCTAGTTGACAGCGGGCACTCCTCATTGACAGGGGGCACTCCTCATTGAGAGGGGGCACTCCTCATTGACAGGGGGCACTCCTCATTGACGGGGGCACTCCTCATTGACAGAGGGCACTCCTAGTTGACAGCGGGCACTCCTCATTGACAGGGGGCACTCCTCATTGACAGGGGGCTCTCCTCATTGACAGGGGGCACTCCTCATTGACAGAGGGCACTCCTCATTGACAGCGGGCACTCCTCATTGACAGCGGGCTCTCCTCACTGACAGGGGGCAGTCCACATTGACGGGGACACTCATAGTTGACAGCGCGCACTCCCCATTGTCTGGGGGCACTCCGCATTGACAGGGGTCGAAACCCATTGACAAGGGGTACTCCTCATTGACAGGGGGCACTCCTCATTGACAGGGGTTTACTCCACATTGACAGCGGGCACTTCTCATTGACAGGGGGCACTCCTCATTGAAGGGGGACACTCCTCATTGACAGGGGGCACTCTTCAGAGACGGGGGGGGCACCCCTCATTGACAGGGGGCACTCCACATTGACAGCGGGCCCTTCTCATTGACAGGAGGCACTCCTCTTTGACGGGGTGGTTCACCCCTTATTGACGGGGGGTGTGGGCACTCCTCATTGACGGGGGGCGCTCATCATTGACAGGGGGCACTCCTCATTGACAGCGGGCACTTCTCATTGAAAGGGGGCACTCCTCATTGACAGCGGGCACTTCTCATTGACAGGGGGCACTCCTCATTGAAGGGGGACACTCCTCATTGGCAGGGGGCGCTCCTCATTGACAGCGGGCACTTCTCATTGACAGGGGGCACTCCTCATTGACAAGGGGTACACTATTTAGACGGGGGGGGCGCTCGTCATTGACAGCGGACGCTCCTCATTGACAGGGATCATTCGTCATTGACGGGGGGCAATGCTCAATGATGGGGGGGACTCCTAATTTACAGCGGTCACTCCTCACAGACGGTTGGGCACTCCTCATTTCCAGAGTTACTCCTCATTGACAGGGGGATCTCCTCATTGACAGGGGGCACTCCTCATTGACGGGGGCACTCCTCATTGACAGAGGGCACTCCTAGTTGACAGCGGGCACTCCTCATTGACAGGGGGCACTCCTCATTGAGAGGGGGCACTCCTCATTGACAGGGGGCACTCCTCATTGACGGGGGCACTCCTCATTGACAGAGGGCACTCCTAGTTGACAGCGGGCACTCCTCATTGACAGGGGGCACTCCTCATTGACAGGGGGCTCTCCTCATTGACAGGGGGCACTCCTCATTGACAGAGGGCACTCCTCATTGACAGCGGGCACTCCTCATTGACAGCGGGCTCTCCTCACTGACAGGGGGCAGTCCACATTGACGGGGACACTCATAGTTGACAGCGCGCACTCCCCATTGTCTGGGGGCACTCCGCATTGACAGGGGTCGAAACCCATTGACAAGGGGTACTCCTCATTGACAGGGGGCACTCCTCATTGACAGGGGTTTACTCCACATTGACAGCGGGCACTTCTCATTAACATGGGGCACTCCTCATTGACGTGGGGGCCGTCGTGCACTGCTTATTGACCGGTGGCACTTCTCATTGACAGGGGCATTCCTCATTGACAGGGGGTACTCCGCAATGACAGGGGGCACTCCTCATTGACAGGGGGGTCTCCTCCTTGACAGGGGGCACTCGTCATTGACAGGGGCTACTCCTCATTGGCGTGGACACTCCTCATTGACAGAGGGTCCACTTTATAGACGGGGCAAGCTCCTCATTGACAGGGGGCTCTCCTCATTGACGGGGGCACTCCTCATTGACAGGGGACTCTCCTCAGTGACAGAGGGCACTCCTCATTGACACGGGGCACTCCTCATTGACAGGGGGCACTCCTCATTGACAGAGGGCACTCCTCATTGACAGCGGCCACTCCACGTTGACAGGGGACACACGTCATTGGCAGGGGGCAGTCCACAATGACGGGGGCACTCATAGTTGATAGCGGGCACTCCTCATTGACAGGGGGCACTCCGCTTTGACCGGGGGCAATACCCACTGACAGGGGCACTCTTCATTGACAGAAGGCACTCTTCATTGACATGGGGCACGCCTCATTTACAGTGGGGCACTCCTCATTTACAGGGTTACTCCTCATTGACAGGGGGCTCTCCTCATTGGCGGGGGCACTCCTCATTGACAGGGGCTCTCCTCATTGACAGGGGGCACTCCTCATTGACAGAGGGCACTCCTCATTTTCAGCGGGCACTCCTCATTGACAGCGGCCACTCCTCGTTGACAGGGGACAGACCTCATTGACAGGGGGCAGTCCACATTGACGGGGGCACTCATAGTTGATAGCGGGCACTCCTCATTAACAGGGGGCACTCCGCATTGACCGGGGGCAATACCCATTGACAGGGGCACTCTTCATTGACAGAAGGCACTCCTCACAGACAGGGGGCACACCTCATTGACAGGGGGCATTCCTCATTGACAGGAGGCACTCCTCATTGACAGGGGGCAATCCGCATTGACAGTGGGCAATACCCATTGACACGGGGCACTCCTCATTGACAGGGAGCACTCCTCATTGATAGGGGGACCTCCTCATTGACAGGGGTACTCCACATTGACAGGGGCACTGCTTATTGACAGGAAGCACTCCTCATTGACAGCGGGCACTTCTCATTGACGGGGGCACTCCTCATTGACGGGGGGTACTCCTCATTGACAGGGGGCACTCCTCATTGACAGGGTGTACTCCTCATTGGCGTGGGCACTCCCCATTGACAGGGGGTCCACTTTCTAGGCGGGGGAACCTCCTCATTGACTGGAGAGACTCCTCATTGACAGGGGTCATTCGTCATTGACGGGGAGCACTGCTCAATGATGGGGGGTCTCCTAATTTACAGCTGTCACCCCTCAATGACTTTGGGGCACTCCTCATTTACAGGGTTACTCCTCATTGACAAGGGGGCTCTCCTCATTGACGGGGGCACTCCTCATTGACAGAGGGCACTCCTAGTTGACAGCGGGCACTCCTCATTGACAGGGGGCACTCCTCATTGAGAGGGGGCACTCCTCATTGACAGGGGGCACTCCTCATTGACGGGGGCACTCCTCATTGACAGAGGGCACTCCTAGTTGACAGCGGGCACTCCTCATTGACAGGGGGCACTCCTCATTGACAGGGGGCTCTCCTCATTGACAGGGGGCACTCCTCATTGACAGAGGGCACTCCTCATTGACAGCGGGCACTCCTCATTGACAGCGGGCTCTCCTCACTGACAGGGGGCAGTCCACATTGACGGGGACACTCATAGTTGACAGCGCGCACTCCCCATTGTCTGGGGGCACTCCGCATTGACAGGGGTCGAAACCCATTGACAAGGGGTACTCCTCATTGACAGGGGGCACTCCTCATTGACAGGGGTTTACTCCACATTGACAGCGGGCACTTCTCATTGACAGGGGGCACTCCTCATTGAAGGGGGACACTCCTCATTGACAGGGGGCACTCTTCAGAGACGGGGGGGGCACCCCTCATTGACAGGGGGCACTCCACATTGACAGCGGGCCCTTCTCATTGACAGGAGGCACTCCTCTTTGACGGGGTGGTTCACCCCTTATTGACGGGGGGTGTGGGCACTCCTCATTGACGGGGGGCGCTCATCATTGACAGGGGGCACTCCTCATTGACAGCGGGCACTTCTCATTGAAAGGGGGCACTCCTCATTGACAGCGGGCCCTTCTCATTGACAGGGGGCACTCCTCATTGAAGGGGGACACTCCTCATTGGCAGGGGGCGCTCCTCATTGACAGCGGGCACTTCTCATTGACAGGGGGCACTCCTCATTGACAAGGGGTACACTATTTAGACGGGGGGGGCGCTCGTCATTGACAGCGGACGCTCCTCATTGACAGGGATCATTCGTCATTGACGGGGGGCAATGCTCAATGATGGGGGGGACTCCTAATTTACAGCGGTCACTCCTCACAGACGGTTGGGCACTCCTCATTTCCAGAGTTACTCCTCATTGACAGGGGGATCTCCTCATTGACAGGGGGCACTCCTCATTGACGGGGGCACTCCTCATTGACAGAGGGCACTCCTAGTTGACAGCGGGCACTCCTCATTGACAGGGGGCACTCCTCATTGAGAGGGGGCACTCCTCATTGACAGGGGGCACTCCTCATTGACGGGGGCACTCCTCATTGACAGAGGGCACTCCTAGTTGACAGCGGGCACTCCTCATTGACAGGGGGCACTCCTCATTGACAGGGGGCTCTCCTCATTGACAGGGGGCACTCCTCATTGACAGAGGGCACTCCTCATTGACAGCGGGCACTCCTCATTGACAGCGGGCTCTCCTCACTGACAGGGGGCAGTCCACATTGACGGGGACACTCATAGTTGACAGCGCGCACTCCCCATTGTCTGGGGGCACTCCGCATTGACAGGGGTCGAAACCCATTGACAAGGGGTACTCCTCATTGACAGGGGGCACTCCTCATTGACAGGGGTTTACTCCACATTGACAGCGGGCACTTCTCATTAACATGGGGCACTCCTCATTGACGTGGGGGCCGTCGTGCACTGCTTATTGACCGGTGGCACTTCTCATTGACAGGGGCATTCCTCATTGACAGGGGGTACTCCGCAATGACAGGGGGCACTCCTCATTGACAGGGGGGTCTCCTCCTTGACAGGGGGCACTCGTCATTGACAGGGGCTACTCCTCATTGGCGTGGACACTCCTCATTGACAGAGGGTCCACTTTATAGACGGGGCAAGCTCCTCATTGACAGGGGGCTCTCCTCATTGACGGGGGCACTCCTCATTGACAGGGGACTCTCCTCAGTGACAGAGGGCACTCCTCATTGACACGGGGCACTCCTCATTGACAGGGGGCACTCCTCATTGACAGAGGGCACTCCTCATTGACAGCGGCCACTCCACGTTGACAGGGGACACACGTCATTGGCAGGGGGCAGTCCACAATGACGGGGGCACTCATAGTTGATAGCGGGCACTCCTCATTGACAGGGGGCACTCCGCTTTGACCGGGGGCAATACCCACTGACAGGGGCACTCTTCATTGACAGAAGGCACTCTTCATTGACATGGGGCACGCCTCATTTACAGTGGGGCACTCCTCATTTACAGGGTTACTCCTCATTGACAGGGGGCTCTCCTCATTGGCGGGGGCACTCCTCATTGACAGGGGCTCTCCTCATTGACAGGGGGCACTCCTCATTGACAGAGGGCACTCCTCATTTTCAGCGGGCACTCCTCATTGACAGCGGCCACTCCTCGTTGACAGGGGACAGACCTCATTGACAGGGGGCAGTCCACATTGACGGGGGCACTCATAGTTGATAGCGGGCACTCCTCATTAACAGGGGGCACTCCGCATTGACCGGGGGCAATACCCATTGACAGGGGCACTCTTCATTGACAGAAGGCACTCCTCACAGACAGGGGGCACACCTCATTGACAGGGGGCATTCCTCATTGACAGGAGGCACTCCTCATTGACAGGGGGCAATCCGCATTGACAGTGGGCAATACCCATTGACACGGGGCACTCCTCATTGACAGGGAGCACTCCTCATTGATAGGGGGACCTCCTCATTGACAGGGGTACTCCACATTGACAGGGGCACTGCTTATTGACAGGAAGCACTCCTCATTGACAGCGGGCACTTCTCATTGACGGGGGCACTCCTCATTGACGGGGGGTACTCCTCATTGACAGGGGGCACTCCTCATTGACAGGGTGTACTCCTCATTGGCGTGGGCACTCCCCATTGACAGGGGGTCCACTTTCTAGGCGGGGGAACCTCCTCATTGACTGGAGAGACTCCTCATTGACAGGGGTCATTCGTCATTGACGGGGAGCACTGCTCAATGATGGGGGGTCTCCTAATTTACAGCTGTCACCCCTCAATGACTTTGGGGCACTCCTCATTTACAGGGTTACTCCTCATTGACAAGGGGGCTCTCCTCATTGACAGGGGGCACTCCTCATTGAGAGGGGGCACTCCTCAGTGACAGAGGGAACTCCGAGTTGACAGCAGGCACTCCTCATTGACAGGGGGCACTCCTCATTGTCAGGGGGCACTCCTTATTGACAGGAAGCACTCCTCATTAACAGGGGTAACTCCTTCTTGACAGCAGTCACTCCTCATGGACAGGGCAAACTCATTGACAAGGGGCACTTCCCATTAACAGTGGGTACTCTTCATATAAGGGGGGCACTACTCATTGACAGGGGGCACTACTCATTGACGGGTGGGGGCACACCTCATTGACGGGGGGCACTCCTCATTGACAGGGGGTACATTTTATAGACGGGGGGAGCTCCTCATTGACAGGGGACACACGTCATTGACAGGGGACACTCATCATTGACAGGGGGCACTCCTCATTTACAGGGTCACGCCTCATTTCCAGGGTTACTCCTCATTGACGAGGGGCACTTCTCATTGACGGGGCACTACTCATTGACATAGGGCACTCATTGTTGATAGCGGGCACTCCTGATTGACATGGGGCCCTCCGCATTAACTGGGGGCAAAACCCATTGACAGGGTGCACTCCTCATTGACAGGGGGCAGTCCACATTGACAGGGGGCACTCATAGTTGATAGCGGGCACTCCTCATTGACAGAGGGCACTCCGCATTGACAGGGGGCAATATCCATTGACACGGGGCACTCCTCATTGACAGGGGGCACTCCTCATTGACAATGGGTACTCAACATTGACAGTGGCACTGCTTATTGACAGGGGTCACTCCTCATTGACGGGGGGGGGGCACTCCTTATTGACGGGGGCACTCCTCATTGACAGGGAGCACTCTTCAGAGACGGGGGGGCACACCTCATTGACACGGGTTTACTCCTCATTGACAGCGGGCACTTCTCATTAACAGGGGGCACTCCTCATTGACCGGGGGGGGGGGGGTGCACTCCTTATTGACCAGGGCCACTTCTCATTGACAGGGGCATTCCTCATTGACAGAGGTTACTCCTCATTGACAGGGGGCACTCCTCATTGACAGGGGGTACTCCTTATTGGCGTGGGCACTCCTCATTGACAGAGGGTCCACTTTATAGACGGGGCAAGCTCCTCATTGACAGGGGGCACTCCTCATTGACAGGGGGCACTCCTCATTGACAGGGGGTACTCCACATTGACAGGGGCACTGCTTATTAACGGGGGCACAACTCATTGACGGGGGGTACTCCTCATTGACAGGGGGCACTCCTCATTGACAGGGGGGACTCCTCATTGGCGTGGGCACTCCTCATTGACACGGGGTCCACTCTATAGGCGGGGGAACCTCCTCATTGACTGGAGACACTCCTCATTGACAGGGGTCATTCGTCATTGACGGGGAGCACTGCTCAATGATGGGGAGTCTCCTAATTTACAGCGGTCACCCCTCATTGACAGTGGGGCACTCCTCATTTACAGGGTTACTCCTCATTGACAAGGGGGCTCTCCTCATTGACAGGGGGCACTCCTCATTGAGAGGGGGCACTCCTCAGTGACAGAGGGAACTCCGAGTTGACAGCGGGCACTCCTCATTGACAGGGGGCACTCCTCATTGTCAGGGGGCACTCCTCATTGACAGGAAGCACTCCTCATTAACAGGGTGAACTCCTTCTTGACAGCAGTCACTCCTCATGGACAGGGCAAACTCATTGACAAGGGGCACTTCTCATTAACAGTGGGTAGTCTTCATATAAGGGGGGCACTACTCATTGACAGGGGGCACTACTCATTGACAGGTGGGGGCACACCTCATTGACGGGGGGCACTCCTCATTGACAGGGGGTACATTTTATAGACGGGGGGGAGCTCCTCATTGACAGGGGACATACGTCATTGACACGGGACACTCATGATTGACAGGGGGCACTCCTCATTTACAGGGTCACGCCTCATTTCCAGGGTTACTCCTCATTGACGAGGGGCACTTCTCGTTGACGGGGCACTACTCATTGACATAGGGCTACTAATTGTTGATAGCGGGCACTCCTCATTGACATGGATCCCTCCGCATTAACTGGGGGCAAAACCCATTGACAGGGTGCACTCCTCATTGACAGGGGGCAGTCCACATTGACAGGGGGCACTCATAGTTGATAGCGGGCACTCCTCATTGACAGGGGGCACTCCGCATTGACAAGGGGCAATACCCATTGACACGGGGCACTCCTCATTGACAGGGGGCACTCCTCATTGACAGGGGGCACTCCTCATTGACAATGGGTACTCCACATTGACATTGGCACTGCTTATTGAAAGGGGTCACTCCTCATTGACGGGGGGGGGGGCACTCCTTATTGACGGGGGCACTCCTCATTGACAGGGAGCACTCTTCAGAGACGGGGGGGCACACCTCATTGACAGGGGTGTACTCCTCATTGACAGCGGTCACTTCTCATTAACAGGGGCACTCCTCATTGACCGGGGGGGGGGGTCCACTCCTTATTGACCAGGGGCTCTTCTCATTGACAGGGGCATTCCTCATTGACAGGGGTTACTCCTCATTGACAGGGGGCACTCCTCATTGACAGGGGGTCCACTTTATAGACGGGGAAGCTCCTCATTGACAGGGGTCATTCGTCATTGAAGGAGGGCACTGCTCAATGCTGGTGGGGACTCCTAATTTACAGCTGTCACTGCTCATTGACAGTGGGGCACTCCTCATTTACTGGGTTACTCCTAATTGACAGGGGCTCTCCTCATTGATAGGGGGCACTCCTCATTGACAGGGGGATCTCCCCAGTGACAGAGGGCACTGCGAGTTGACAGCGGGCACTCCTCATTGACAGGGGGCACTCCTCATTGACAGGGGGCACTCCTCATTGACAGGGGGCACTCCTCATTGACAGTGGGCACTCCTCATTGACAGAGGGCACTCCTCCTTTTCAGCGGGCACTCCTCATTGACAGCGGCCACGCCTCGTTGACAGGGGACACATCTCATTGACAGGGGGCAGTCCACATTGACGGGGCACTCATAGTTGATAGCGGGCACTCCTCATTGACAGGGGGCACTCCGCATTGACCGGGCGCAAAACCCATTGACAGGGGCACCCTTCATTGACAGAAGGCACTCCTCATTGACAGGGGGCACGCCTCATTCTCAGCGGGCACTCCTCATTGACAGGAGGCACTCCTCATTGACGGCGGGTCACTCCTTTTTGACGGGGGGCACTCCTCATTGACAGCTGGCACTCCTCGTTAACGGGGGCACTACTCATTGACGGGCGGTCTCTCCTTATTGACGGGGCGCACTCCTCATTGACAGGGAGCACTCTTCAGACACGGGGGGGCACTCCTCATTGACAGGGGGCACTCCTCATTGACAGGGGTCCCTTCTCATTGACAGGGGGCACTCCTCTTTGACGGGGCGTTCAGTCCTCATTGACGGGGGGGACACTCCTCATTGACGGGGGGCACTCATCATTGACAGGGGGCTCTCCCTATTGACAGGGGCACTCCTCATTGACAGGGGGCACTCCTGATTGACAGCGGGCAATTCACATTGACAGGGGGCACTCCTCATTGACGGGAGGGGGGCACTCCTTATTGACGGGTGACTCCTCATTGACAGGGAGCACTCTTCAGAGACGGGGGGTCACTCATTATTGACGGGGGGGCACTCCTCATTAACGTTGGGCACTCATCATTGACAGGGGGCTCTCCACATTGACAGGGGTCACGTCTCATTGACAGGAGACACTCCTCATTGACGGGGGTGGGGGTCACTCCACATTGAAAGGGGGGGCACTCCTCATTAACGGGGGGAACTCATCATTGAGAGGGGCTCTCCTCATTGACAGGGGGCACTCCTCATTGGCGTGGGCACTCGTCATTGACAGGCGGCACTGCTCATTGTCAAAGGGCACTCCTCCTTGAGAGCGGGCACTCCTCGTTGACAGGGGACACGCCTCATTGACAGGGGGCACACGTCATTGACAGGGGACACTAAACATTGACAGGGGGCACTCCTCATTTACATGGTCACGCCTCATTTCCAGGGTTACTCCTCATTGACGGGGGGCACTTCTCATTGACGGGGCATTACTCATTGACGGGTGGGGGCACTCCTCATTGACGGGGGGCGCTCATTATTGACAGGGGGCACTCCTCATTGACAGCGGGCACTTCTCATTGAAAGGGGGCACTCCTCATTGACAGCGGGCACTTCTCATTGACAGGGGGCACTCCTCATTGAAGGGGGACACTCCTCATTGGCAGGGGGCGCTCCTCATTGACAGCGGGCACTTCTCATTGACAGGGGGCACTCCTCATTGACAAGGGGTACACTATTTAGACGGGGGGGGGCGCTCGTCATTGACAGCGGACGCTCCTCATTGACAGGGATCATTCGTCATTGACGGGGGGCACTGCTCAATGATGGGGGGGACTCCTAATTTACAGCGGTCACTCCTCACAGACGGTTGGGCACTCCTCATTTCCAGAGTTACTCCTCATTGACAGGGGGATCTCCTCATTGACAGGGGGCACTCCTCATTGACGGGGGCACTCCTCATTGACAGAGGGCACTCCTAGTTGACAGCGGGCACTCCTCATTGACAGGGGGCACTCCTCATTGAGAGGGGGCACTCCTCATTGACAGGGGGCACTCCTCATTGACGGGGGCACTCCTCATTGACAGAGGGCACTCCTAGTTGACAGCGGGCACTCCTCATTGACAGGGGGCACTCCTCATTGACAGGGGGCTCTCCTCATTGACAGGGGGCACTCCTCATTGACAGAGGGCACTCCTCATTGACAGCGGGCACTCCTCATTGACAGCGGGCTCTCCTCACTGACAGGGGGCAGTCCACATTGACGGGGACACTCATAGTTGACAGCGCGCACTCCCCATTGTCTGGGGGCACTCCGCATTGACAGGGGTCGAAACCCATTGACAAGGGGTACTCCTCATTGACAGGGGGCACTCCTCATTGACAGGGGTTTACTCCACATTGACAGCGGGCACTTCTCATTGACAGGGGGCACTCCTCATTGAAGGGGGACACTCCTCATTGACAGGGGGCACTCTTCAGAGACGGGGGGGGCACCCCTCATTGACAGGGGGCACTCCACATTGACAGCGGGCCCTTCTCATTGACAGGAGGCACTCCTCTTTGACGGGGTGGTTCACCCCTTATTGACGGGGGGTGTGGGCACTCCTCATTGACGGGGGGCGCTCATCATTGACAGGGGGCACTCCTCATTGACAGCGGGCACTTCTCATTGAAAGGGGGCACTCCTCATTGACAGCGGGCACTTCTCATTGACAGGGGGCACTCCTCATTGAAGGGGGACACTCCTCATTGGCAGGGGGCGCTCCTCATTGACAAGGGGTACACTATTTAGACGGGGGGGGCGCTCGTCATTGACAGCGGACGCTCCTCATTGACAGGGATCATTCGTCATTGACGGGGGGCAATGCTCAATGATGGGGGGGACTCCTAAATTACAGCGGTCACTCCTCACAGACGGTTGGGCACTCCTCATTTCCAGAGTTACTCCTCATTGACAGGGGGATCTCCTCATTGACAGGGGGCACTCCTCATTGACGGGGGCACTCCTCATTGACAGAGGGCACTCCTAGTTGACAGCGGGCACTCCTCATTGACAGGGGGCACTCCTCATTGAGAGGGGGCACTCCTCATTGACAGGGGGCACTCCTCATTGACGGGGGCACTCCTCATTGACAGAGGGCACTCCTAGTTGACAGCGGGCACTCCTCATTGACAGGGGGCACTCCTCATTGACAGGGGGCTCTCCTCATTGACAGGGGGCACTCCTCATTGACAGAGGGCACTCCTCATTGACAGCGGGCACTCCTCATTGACAGCGGGCTCTCCTCACTGACAGGGGGCAGTCCACATTGACGGGGACACTCATAGTTGACAGCGCGCACTCCCCATTGTCTGGGGGCACTCCGCATTGACAGGGGTCGAAACCCATTGACAAGGGGTACTCCTCATTGACAGGGGGCACTCCTCATTGACAGGGGTTTACTCCACATTGACAGCGGGCACTTCTCATTAACATGGGGCACTCCTCATTGACGTGGGGGCCGTCGTGCACTGCTTATTGACCGGTGGCACTTCTCATTGACAGGGGCATTCCTCATTGACAGGGGGTACTCCGCAATGACAGGGGGCACTCCTCATTGACAGGGGGGTCTCCTCCTTGACAGGGGGCACTCGTCATTGACAGGGGCTACTCCTCATTGGCGTGGACACTCCTCATTGACAGAGGGTCCACTTTATAGACGGGGCAAGCTCCTCATTGACAGGGGGCTCTCCTCATTGACGGGGGCACTCCTCATTGACAGGGGACTCTCCTCAGTGACAGAGGGCACTCCTCATTGACACGGGGCACTCCTCATTGACAGGGGGCACTCCTCATTGACAGAGGGCACTCCTCATTGACAGCGGCCACTCCACGTTGACAGGGGACACACGTCATTGGCAGGGGGCAGTCCACAATGACGGGGGCACTCATAGTTGATAGCGGGCACTCCTCATTGACAGGGGGCACTCCGCTTTGACCGGGGGCAATACCCACTGACAGGGGCACTCTTCATTGACAGAAGGCACTCTTCATTGACATGGGGCACGCCTCATTTACAGTGGGGCACTCCTCATTTACAGGGTTACTCCTCATTGACAGGGGGCTCTCCTCATTGGCGGGGGCACTCCTCATTGACAGGGGCTCTCCTCATTGACAGGGGGCACTCCTCATTGACAGAGGGCACTCCTCATTTTCAGCGGGCACTCCTCATTGACAGCGGCCACTCCTCGTTGACAGGGGACAGACCTCATTGACAGGGGGCAGTCCACATTGACGGGGGCACTCATAGTTGATAGCGGGCACTCCTCATTAACAGGGGGCACTCCGCATTGACCGGGGGCAATACCCATTGACAGGGGCACTCTTCATTGACAGAAGGCACTCCTCACAGACAGGGGGCACACCTCATTGACAGGGGGCATTCCTCATTGACAGGAGGCACTCCTCATTGACAGGGGGCAATCCGCATTGACAGTGGGCAATACCCATTGACACGGGGCACTCCTCATTGACAGGGAGCACTCCTCATTGATAGGGGGACCTCCTCATTGACAGGGGTACTCCACATTGACAGGGGCACTGCTTATTGACAGGAAGCACTCCTCATTGACAGCGGGCACTTCTCATTGACGGGGGCACTCCTCATTGACGGGGGGTACTCCTCATTGACAGGGGGCACTCCTCATTGACAGGGTGTACTCCTCATTGGCGTGGGCACTCCCCATTGACAGGGGGTCCACTTTCTAGGCGGGGGAACCTCCTCATTGACTGGAGAGACTCCTCATTGACAGGGGTCATTCGTCATTGACGGGGAGCACTGCTCAATGATGGGGGGTCTCCTAATTTACAGCTGTCACCCCTCAATGACTTTGGGGCACTCCTCATTTACAGGGTTACTCCTCATTGACAAGGGGGCTCTCCTCATTGACAGGGGGCACTCCTCATTGAGAGGGGGCACTCCTCAGTGACAGAGGGAACTCCGAGTTGACAGCAGGCACTCCTCATTGACAGGGGGCACTCCTCATTGTCAGGGGGCACTCCTTATTGACAGGAAGCACTCCTCATTAACAGGGGTAACTCCTTCTTGACAGCAGTCACTCCTCATGGACAGGGCAAACTCATTGACAAGGGGCACTTCCCATTAACAGTGGGTACTCTTCATATAAGGGGGGCACTACTCATTGACAGGGGGCACTACTCATTGACGGGTGGGGGCACACCTCATTGACGGGGGGCACTCCTCATTGACAGGGGGTACATTTTATAGACGGGGGGAGCTCCTCATTGACAGGGGACACACGTCATTGACAGGGGACACTCATCATTGACAGGGGGCACTCCTCATTTACAGGGTCACGCCTCATTTCCAGGGTTACTCCTCATTGACGAGGGGCACTTCTCATTGACGGGGCACTACTCATTGACATAGGGCACTCATTGTTGATAGCGGGCACTCCTGATTGACATGGGGCCCTCCGCATTAACTGGGGGCAAAACCCATTGACAGGGTGCACTCCTCATTGACAGGGGGCAGTCCACATTGACAGGGGGCACTCATAGTTGATAGCGGGCACTCCTCATTGACAGAGGGCACTCCGCATTGACAGGGGGCAATATCCATTGACACGGGGCACTCCTCATTGACAGGGGGCACTCCTCATTGACAATGGGTACTCAACATTGACAGTGGCACTGCTTATTGACAGGGGTCACTCCTCATTGACGGGGGGGGGCACTCCTTATTGACGGGGGCACTCCTCATTGACAGGGAGCACTCTTCAGAGACGGGGGGGCACACCTCATTGACACGGGTTTACTCCTCATTGACAGCGGGCACTTCTCATTAACAGGGGGCACTCCTCATTGACCGGGGGGGGTGGGGTGCACTCCTTATTGACCAGGGCCACTTCTCATTGACAGGGGCATTCCTCATTGACAGAGGTTACTCCTCATTGACAGGGGGCACTCCTCATTGACAGGGGGTACTCCTTATTGGCGTGGGCACTCCTCATTGACAGAGGGTCCACTTTATAGACGGGGCAAGCTCCTCATTGACAGGGGGCACTCCTCATTGACAGGGGGCACTCCTCATTGACAGGGGGTACTCCACATTGACAGGGGCACTGCTTATTAACGGGGGCACAACTCATTGACGGGGGGTACTCCTCATTGACAGGGGGCACTCCTCATTGACAGGGGGGACTCCTCATTGGCGTGGGCACTCCTCATTGACACGGGGTCCACTCTATAGGCGGGGGAACCTCCTCATTGACTGGAGACACTCCTCATTGACAGGGGTCATTCGTCATTGACGGGGAGCACTGCTCAATGATGGGGAGTCTCCTAATTTACAGCGGTCACCCCTCATTGACAGTGGGGCACTCCTCATTTACAGGGTTACTCCTCATTGACAAGGGGGCTCTCCTCATTGACAGGGGGCACTCCTCATTGAGAGGGGGCACTCCTCAGTGACAGAGGGAACTCCGAGTTGACAGCGGGCACTCCTCATTGACAGGGGGCACTCCTCATTGTCAGGGGGCACTCCTCATTGACAGGAAGCACTCCTCATTAACAGGGTGAACTCCTTCTTGACAGCAGTCACTCCTCATGGACAGGGCAAACTCATTGACAAGGGGCACTTCTCATTAACAGTGGGTAGTCTTCATATAAGGGGGGCACTACTCATTGACAGGGGGCACTACTCATTGACAGGTGGGGGCACACCTCATTGACGGGGGGCACTCCTGATTGACAGGGAGCACTCTTCAGAGACGGGGGGGCACACCTCATTGACACGGGTGTACTCCTCATTGACAGCGGGCACTTCTCATTAACAGGGGGCACTCCTCATTGACCGGGGGGGGGGGGGTGGTGCACTCCTTATTGACCAGGGCCACTTCTCATTGACAGGGGCATTCCTCATTGACAGAGGTTACTCCTCATTGACAGGGGGCACTCCTCATTGACAGGGGGTACTCCTTATTGGCGTGGGCACTCCTCATTGACAGAGGGTCCACTTTATAGACGGGGCAAGCTCCTCATTGACAGGGGGCACTCCTCATTGACAGGGGGCACTCCTCATTGACAGGGGTACTCCACATTGACAGGGGCACTGCTTATTAACGGGGGCACAACTCATTGACGGGGGGTGCTCCTCATTGACAGGGGGCACTCCTCATTGACAGGGGGTACTCCTCATTGGCGTGGGCACTCCTCATTGACACGGGGTCCACTCTATAGGCGGGGGAACCTCCTCATTGACTGGAGACACTCCTCATTGACAGGGGTCATTCGTCATTGACGGGGAGCACTGCTCAATGATGGGGAGTCTCCTAATTTACAGCGGTCACCCCTCATTGACAGTGGGGCACTCCTCATTTACAGGGTTACTCCTCATTGACAAGGGGGCTCTCCTCATTGAAAGGGGGCACTCCTCATTGAGAGGGGGCACTCCTCAGTGACAGAGGGAACTCCGAGTTGACAGCGGGCACTCCTCATTGACAGGGGGCACTCCTCATTGTCAGGGGGCACTCCTCATTGACAGGAAGCACTCCTCATTAACAGGGTGAACTCCTTCTTGACAGCAGTCACTCCTCATGGACAGGGCAAACTCATTGACAAGGGGCACTTCTGATTAACAGTGGGTAGTCTTCATATAAGGGGGGCACTACTCATTGACAGGGGGCACTACTCATTGACAGGTGGGGGCACACCTCATTGACGGGGGGCACTCCTCATTGACAGGGGGTACATTTTATAGACGGGGGGGAGCTCCTCATTGACAGGGGACATACGTCATTGACACGGGACACTCATGATTGACAGGGGGCACTCCTCATTTACAGGGTCACGCCTCATTTCCAGGGTTACTCCTCATTGACGAGGGGCACTTCTCGTTGACGGGGCACTACTCATTGACATAGGGCTACTAATTGTTGATAGCGGGCACTCCTCATTGACATGGATCCCTCCGCATTAACTGGGGGCAAAACCCATTGACAGGGTGCACTCCTCATTGACAGGGGGCAGTCCACATTGACAGGGGGCACTCATAGTTGATAGCGGGCACTCCTCATTGACAGGGGGCACTCCGCATTGACAAGGGGCAATACCCATTGACACGGGGCACTCCTCATTGACAGGGGGCACTCCTCATTGACAGGGGGCACTCCTCATTGACAATGGGTACTCCACATTGACATTGGCACTGCTTATTGAAAGGGGTCACTCCTCATTGACGGGGGGGGGGCACTCCTTATTGACGGGGGCACTCCTCATTGACAGGGAGCACTCTTCAGAGACGGGGGGGCACACCTCATTGACAGGGGTGTACTCCTCATTGACAGCGGTCACTTCTCATTAACAGGGGCACTCCTCATTGACCGGGGGGGGGGGGGTCCACTCCTTATTGACCAGGGGCTCTTCTCATTGACAGGGGCATTCCTCATTGACAGGGGTTACTCCTCATTGACAGGGGGCACTCCTCATTGACAGGGGGTCCACTTTATAGACGGGGAAGCTCCTCATTGGCAGGGGTCATTCGTCATTGAAGGAGGGCACTGCTCAATGCTGGTGGGGACTCCTAATTTACAGCTGTCACTGCTCATTGACAGTGGGGCACTCCTCATTTACTGGGTTACTCCTAATTGACAGGGGCTCTCCTCATTGATAGGGGGCACTCCTCATTGACAGGGGGATCTCCCCAGTGACAGAGGGCACTGCGAGTTGACAGCGGGCACTCCTCATTGACAGGGGGCACTCCTCATTGACAGGGGGCACTCCTCATTGACAGGGGGCACTCCTCATTGACAGTGGGCACTCCTCATTGACAGAGGGCACTCCTCCTTTTCAGCGGGCACTCCTAATTGACAGCGGCCACGCCTCGTTGACAGGGGACACATCTCATTGACAGGGGGCAGTCCACATTGACGGGGCACTCATAGTTGATAGCGGGCACTCCTCATTGACAGGGGGCACTCCGCATTGACCGGGCGCAAAACCCATTGACAGGGGCACCCTTCATTGACAGAAGGCACTCCTCATTGACAGGGGGCACGCCTCATTCTCAGCGGGCACTCCTCATTGACAGGAGGCACTCCTCATTGACGGCGGGTCACTCCTTTTTGACGGGGGGCACTCCTCATTGACAGCTGGCACTCCTCGTTAACGGGGGCACTACTCATTGACGGGCGGTCTCTCCTTATTGACGGGGCGCACTCCTCATTGACAGGGAGCACTCTTCAGACACGGGGGGGCACTCCTCATTGACAGGGGGCACTCCTCATTGACAGGGGTCCCTTCTCATTGACAGGGGGCACTCCTCTTTGACGGGGCGTTCAGTCCTCATTGACGGGGGGGACACTCCTCATTGACGGGGGGCACTCATCATTGACAGGGGGCTCTCCCTATTGACAGGGGCACTCCTCATTGACAGGGGGCACTCCTGATTGACAGCGGGCAATTCACATTGACAGGGGGCACTCCTCATTGACGGGAGGGGGGCACTCCTTATTGACGGGTGACTCCTCATTGACAGGGAGCACTCTTCAGAGACGGGGGGTCACTCATTATTGACGGGGGGGCACTCCTCATTAACGTTGGGCACTCATCATTGACAGGGGGCTCTCCACATTGACAGGGGTCACGTCTCATTGACAGGAGACACTCCTCATTGACGGGGGTGGGGGTCACTCCACATTGAAAGGGGGGGCACTCCTCATTAACGGGGGGAACTCATCATTGAGAGGGGCTCTCCTCATTGACAGGGGGCACTCCTCATTGGCGTGGGCACTCGTCATTGACAGGCGGCACTGCTCATTGTCAAAGGGCACTCCTCCTTGAGAGCGGGCACTCCTCGTTGACAGGGGACACGCCTCATTGACAGGGGGCACACGTCATTGACAGGGGACACTAAACATTGACAGGGGGCACTCCTCATTTACATGGTCACGCCTCATTTCCAGGGTTACTCCTCATTGACGGGGGGCACTTCTCATTGACGGGGCATTACTCATTGACGGGTGGGGGCACTCCTCATTGACGGGGGGCCACTCCTCATTGACAGGGGGTACACAATTTAGACGGGTGGGCGCACCTCATTGACAGGGGACGCTCCTCATTGACAGGGGTCATTCGTCATTGACGGGGGGCAATGCTCAATGATGGGGGGACTCCTAATTTACAGCGGTCACTTCTCATTGACGGTGGGGCACTCCTCATTACAGTGTAACTCGTCATTGACAAGGGGCTCTCCTCATTGACAAGGGGCACTCCTCATTGACAGGGGGCTCTCCTCAGTGACAGAGGGCACTCCTAGTTGACAGCGGGCACTCCTCATTGACAGGGGGCACTCCTCATTGACAGGGGGGACTCCTCATTGACAAGGGGTACTCCTCATTGACAGGGGGCACTCCTCATTGACAGGGGGCACTCCTCATTGACAGAGGGCACTCCTCATTGACAGCGGACACTCCTCATTGACAGGGGGCAGTCCACGTTGACGGGGGCACTTATAGTCGATAGCGGGCACTCTTCATTGACAGGGAGCCCTCCGCATTGACAGGGGGCAAAACCCATTGACAGGGGTCACTCCTCATAGACAGGGGGCACTCCTGATTGACAGGGGGCACTCCTCATTGACAGGGGGCACTCCTCATTGACAGGGGGCGCTCCTTATTGACGTGGGGTCACTCCTTATTGCCGGGGGGCACTCCACATTGACAGGGGTCACACTCCAGAGACGGGGGGCGGGGCACTCCTCATTGACAGGGGGCACTCCTCATTGACAGGGGTCACACTTCAGAGACGGGGGGGGCAATCCTCATTAAGAGGGGGCACTACTCATTGACTAGGGGGGGCACTCCTTATTGACGGGAGGCACTCCTCATTGACAGGCGGCACTCCTCACTGACGGAGAGGTTCACTCTTTATTGCCGGTGGGGGCATTCATCATTGAGGGGGGCACTCATCATTGACAGGGGACACTCCGCATTGACAGGGGGTACTCCTTACTGACAGGGGCACTCGTTATTTACAGCGGGAATTCCTCATTGACAGCGGGCACTTCTCATTGACAGCGTTCTCTTCTCATTGACAGGGGACACTCATCATTGACTGGGGACACTCATAATTGACAGGGGACACTCCCCTTTGAAAGGGGGCACACTTTATTGATGGGGGGCGCTCGTCATTGACTGGGAACACTCCTCATTGACAGGTGTCATTCGTCATTGACGGGGGGCACTCCTCATTGACGGGGGCACTCCTCATTGATAGGGGGATCTCCTTATTGACAGGGGGTACTCCACATTGACAGGGGGATCTCCTTATTGACAGGGGGCACTCCTCATTGACAGGGGACACTCCTCATTGACGGGGGGGACTGCTCATTGAGAGCGGGCACTTCTCATTGACAGGTGGCACTCCTCATTGACGGGGGTACTCCTCATTGACAGGGGGCAGTTCTCATTGACAGGGGGCACTCCTCATTGACAGCGGGCACTCCTCATTGAAAGGGGGCACTCCTCATTGAAAGGGGGCACTCCTCATTGACAGGGGGTACTCGTCATTGACAAGGGCACTGCTCATTGACAGGGGGCACTCCTCATTGACAGCGGGCACTTCTCATTGACGGAGGGCACTCCTCATTGTCGTGGGGGTGTGCATTCCTTATTGACCGGGGGCACTTCCCATTGACAGGGGGCCACTCCTCATTGACACGGGGTACTCCTCATTGACGTGGTCCACTCCTCATTGACAGCGGGGTCTCCTCATTGACGGGGGGGCACTCCTCATTGACAGGGGGTACTCCTCATTGGCGTGGCACTACTCATTGACAGAAGGCTCTCATCATTGACAGAGGGCACTCATCAGTGACAGGGGTCACTCCTCATTGACAGTGATCACTCCTCATTATCAGTTGGCAGTCCTCATTGACAGGGGGCTCTCCGCATTTACAGGGGGCGCTCCTCATTGACAGGGGGCACTCCTCATTGACAGGGGAGACTCCTCATTGACAGGAAGCACTCCTCATTAACAGGGGGCACTCCTCATTGACAGCAGGCACTCCTCATGGACAGGGCAAAATCATTGAAAAGGGGCACTTCTCATTGACAGGGGGTACTCTTCATAGAAGTGGCGGCACTTCTCATTGACAGAGGGCACTACTCATTGACGGGTGGGGGCACTCCTCATTGACGGGGGGCACTCCTCATTGACAGGAGGAACACTTTATAGACGGGGGGGGCGCTCGTCATTGACAGGGGACACTTCTCATTGACAGGGGTCATTCGTCACTGACGCGGGGCACTGCTCAATGATGGGGGGGGACTTCTAATGTACAGCGGTCACTCCTCATTGACGTTGGGAGATTCCTATTATCCAGAGTAACTGCTCATTGACAGGGGGCTCTCCTCGTTGACAGGGGGCACTCCTCATTGACGGGGGCACTCCTCATTGACTGTGGGTATTCCTCCTTGACAGGGGGCATTCCTCATTGACAGCGGGCACTTCTCATTAACAGGGGGCGCTACTCATTGACGGGCGGGTGTGCATCCTTATTGACGGGGGACGCTCCTCATTAACAGGGAGCACTCTTCAGAGACGGGGGGCCCCTCCTGATTGACAGGGCGCACTCCTCATTGACAGGGGGCACTTCTCATTGACAGGGGGCACTCTTCATTGACGGGGGGGGGGCGGGTCACACCTTATTGACGGGGTGGGGCACTCCTCATTAACGGGGGGCACTCGTCATTGACAGGGGGCTCGCTTCATTGACAGGGGGCACTCCTCATTGACAGGGGGCACTCTTCATTGACAGGGGGCATTCGTCATTGACGGGGGGCACTCCTCATTGACAGAAGGCACTCATCATTTACAAAGGGCACTCATCTTTGACAGCGGTCACTCCTCATTGAATGAGGCCACTCCTCATTGTCAGCGGGCACTCCTCATTGTCAGGGGGCGCTCCGCATTTACAGCGGGCACTTCTCATTGACAAGGGGCACTCCTCATTGACGCTGGGGGGCACTCTTCAGAGACGGGGGGGCACTCCTTATTGACAGGGGGCACTCCTCATTGACAGCGGGCACTTCTCATTAACGGGGGCGCTACTCATTGACGGGGGGTTGCATCCTTATTGACGGGAGGCACTCCTCATTGACAGGAGGCACTCTTCATAGACGGGGGGGAACGCCTCATTGACAGTGGGCACGTCTCATTGACCGGCAGGGGGGACACTCCTTATTGAAGGGGGGGCACTCCATATTAATGGGGGGCACTCATCATTGACAGGGGTCTCTCCACATTGACAGGGGGCACGCCTCATTGGCGTGGGCACTCTTCATTGACAGGGGGCACTGCTTATTGACCTGGGGCCTTCGTCATTGACGGGGGGCACTCCTCATTGACAGAAGGCACTCATCATTTACAGAGAGCGGTCATCATTGAAAGGGGTCACTCCTCATTGACAGAGGTCACTCCTCATTGTCAGGCGCACTCCTCATTGTCAGGGGTAACTCTGCATTTACAGGGGGCTCTCCCCATTGACAGGGGGCACTCCTAATTGACAGGGGGAATTCCACATTGACAGGAGACACTCCTCATTGACAGGGGTCCCTCCTAATTGACAGGGTCACTCCTAATTGAGAGGGTTCTCTTCTCATTGACAGGGGACACTCATCATTGACTGGGGACACTCATAATTGAAAGGGGATACTCCTCTTTGACAGGGGGCACACTTAATAGATGGGGGGGCGCTCGTCATTGACAGGGGACACTCCTCATTGACATGGGTCATTCGTCATTGACGGGGGGCACTGCTCAATGATGGGGGGTACTCCTCATTTACAGCGGTCACTCCTCATTGACGGTGGGGCACTCCTCATTTACAGAGTTAATCCTCTTTGACAGGGGGCTCTCCTCATTGACGGGGGCACTCCCCATTGACAGAGGGCACTCCTAGTTGACAGCGGGCACTCCTCATTGACAGGGGGCACTCCTCATTGACAGGGGGCACTCCTCTTTGACAATGGACACTCCTCATTGACGGGGGGGGGACTGCTCATTGACAGCGGGCACTTCTCATTGACAGGGGGCACTCCTCATTGACGGGGGGTGTGCATTCCTTATTGACCGGTGGCACTTCTCAATGACAGGGGGCACTCCTCATTGACGGGGGTACTCCTCATTGACAGCGGGCACTCCTCATTGACAGGGGGGTCTCCTCATTGACAGGGGGCACTCCTCATTGACAGGGGGTACTCCTCATTGACAGGGGGTACTCCTCATTCGCATGGGCACTCTGCATTGACAGGGTGCACTCCTCATTGACACGGGGCAGTCCACATTGACAGGGGCCACTCATAGTTGATAGCGGTCACTCCACATTGACAGGAGGCCCTCCGCATTGACAGAGGGCAATACCCATTGACACGGGGTACTCCTCATTGACAGGGGACACTCCTCATTGACAACGGGCACTCCTCATTGAAAGGGGGCACTCCTCATTGACAGGGTGCACTCCTCATTGACAGGGGGTACTCCTCATTGACAAGGGGACTGCTCAATCACAGGGGGCTCTCCTCATTGACAGCGGGCACTTCTCATTGACAGGGGGCACTCCTCATTGACGGGGGGGGGGGGGTGTGCATTCCTTATTGACCGGGGGCACTTCCCATTGATAGGGTGCACTCCTCATTGACAGGGGGTACTCCTCATTGACGGGGGCCACTCCTCATTGACAGGGGGGTCTCCTCATTGACAGGGGGCACTCCTCATTGACAAGGGGTATTCCTCATTGGCGTGGGCACTTCTCTTTGACAGAAGGCTCTCATCATTGACAGAGGGCACTCCTCAGTGACAGGAGTCACTCCTCATTGACAGAGATCACTCCTCATTATCAGTTGGCACTCCTCATTGTCAGGGGGCCCTCCGCATTTACAGGGGGCCCTCCTCATTGACAGGGGGCACTCCTCATTGACAGGGGGCACTCCTCATTGACAGCAGGCACTCCTCATTGACAGGGGACACTCCTGATTGACAGCAGGCACTCCTCATTGACAGGGGACACTCCTCATTGACAGCGGGCACTTCTCGTTAACAGGGGGACTACTCATTGACCGGAGGGGGGCACTCCTAATTGACGGGGTGCACTCCTCATTGACAGGGGGCACTCTTCAGAGACGGGGGGGGGCACCCCTCATTGACAGGAGGCACACCACATTGACAGGGGGCCCTTCTCATTGACAGGAGGCACTCCTCTTTGACTGGGTGGTTCACCCCTTATTGACGGGGGGGGGGGGGCGGGGTGGGCACTCCTCATTGACGGGGGGCACTCATCATTGACAGGGGGCACTCCTCATTGACAGCGGGCACTTCTCATTGACAGGGGGCACTCCTTATTGAAGGGGGACACTCCTCATTGACAGGGGGCACTCCTCATTGACAGCGGGCACTTCTCATTGACAGGGGGCACTCCTCATTGACAAGGGGTACACTATATAGACGGGGGGGCGCTCGTCATTGACAGCGGACGCTCCTCATTGACAGGGGTCATTCGTCATTGACGGGGGGCACTGCTCAATGATGGGGGGGGACTCCTAATTTACAGCGGTCACTCCTCATTAACGATTGGGCACTCCTCATTTCCAGTGTTACTCCTCATTGACAGTGGAATCTCCTCATTGACAGGGGTCACTCCTCATTGACAGGGGCACTCCTCATTGACAGAGGGCACTCCTAGTTGACAGCGTGCACTCGTCATTGACAGAGGGCACTCCTCATCGAGAGTGGGTACTCCTCATTGACAGGGGGCACTCCTCATTGACAGGGGGCACTTCTCATTGACAGGGGGCACTCCTCATTGACAGAGGGCACTCCTCATTGACAGCGGGCACTGCTCGTTGACAGGGGGCACTCCTCATTGACAGGGGGCACTCCTCATTGACAGAGGGCACTCCTAGTTGACAGCGGGCACTCCTCATTGACAGGGGGCACTCCTCATTGAGAGGGGGCACTCCTCATTGACAGGGGGCACTCCTCATTGACAGGGGGCACTCCTCATTGACAGTGGGCACTCCTCATTTACAGAGGGCACTCCTCATTGACGCTGGGTGGGCACTCCTTATTGACGGGGGACACTCCTCATTGACAGGGGGCACTCTTCAGACACGGAGTGGGGGCACTCCTTATTGACAGGGGGCACTCCTCATTGACAGCGGGCAGTTCTCATTAAATGGGGGCGCTACTCATTGACGGGGGGTTGCATCCTTATTGACGGGAGGCACTCCTCATTGGCAGGGCGCACACTTCATAGACGGGGGGGAACGCCGCATTGACAGTGGGCACGTCTCATTGACAGGAGGCACTCCTCATTGACCGGGAGGGGGGACACTCCTGATTGAAGGGGGAGGGGCACTCCTCATTTATGGGGGGCACTCATCATTGACAGGGGGCTCTCCACATTGACCGGGGGGACGCCTCATTGGCGTGGGCACTCTTCATTGACAGGGGGCACTCCTCATTGACAGAGGGCTCTCCTCATTGACAGCGGGCATTCCTCATTGAAAGAGGGCACTCCTCGTTGACAGGGGACACCCCTCATTGACAGGGGGCAGTCCACATTGACGGGGGCACTCATAGTTGACAGCGCGCACTCCTCATTGTCAGGGGGCACTCCGCATTGACAGGGGGCGAAAGCCATTGACAGGGGGCACTCCTCATTGACAGGGGGCACTCCTCATTGACAGGGGGCACTCCTTATTGACAGGGGGCACTCCTCATTGAAAGGGGGCACTCCTCATTGACGGCGTGGGGCACTCCTTATTGACGGGGTCACTCCTCATTGACCGGGGTCACACTTCAGAGACGGGGGGGGGGCATTCCTCATTGACAGGGGGCATTCCTCATTGACAGGGGGCACTCCTCATTGACAACGGGCACTCCTCATTGAAAGGGGGCACTCCTCATTGACAGGGTGCACTCCTCATTGAAAGGGGGTACTCCTCTTTGACAAGGGGACTGCTCAATCACAGGGGGCTCTCCTCATTGACAGCGGGCACTCCTCATTGACGGGGGGGGTCTGCATTCCTTATTGACCGGGGGCACTTCCCATTGATAGGGCGCACTCCTCATTGACAGGGGGTACTCCTCATTGACAGGTTGGTCTCTTCATTGAAAGGGGGCACTCCTCATTGACAGGGGGTACTCCTCATTGGCGTGGGCACTCCTCATTGACAGGAGGCTCTCATCATTAACAGAGGGCACTCATCAGTGACAGGGGTCACTCCTCATTGACAGAGATCACTCCTCATTATCAGTTTGCACTCCTCATGGTCAGGGGGCCCTCCGCATTTACAGGGGGCCCTCCTCATTGACAGGGGGCACTCCTGATTGACAGGGGGCACTCCTCATTGACAGCAGGCACTCCTCATTGACAGCGGGCACTTCTCGTTAACAGGGGGACTACTCATTGACCGGAGGGGGGCACTCCTTATTGACGGGGTGCACTCCTCATTGACAGGGGGCACTCTTCAGAGACGGGGGGGGGGCACCCCTCATTGACAGGGGGCACTCCACATTGACAGCGGGCACTTCTCATTGACAGGAGGCACTCCTCTTTGACGTGGTGGTTCACCCCTTATTGACGGGGGGTGTGGGCACTCCTCATTGACGGGGGGCGCTCATCATTGACAGGGGGCACTCCTCATTGACAGCGGGCACTTCTCATTGACAGGGGGCACTCCTCATTGAAGGGGGACACTCCTCATTGACAGGGGGCGCTCCTCATTGACAGCGGGCACTTCTCATTGACAGGGGGCACTCCTCATTGACAAGGGGTACACTATATAGACGGGGGGGGCGCTCGTCATTGACAGCGGACGCTCCTCATTGACAGGGATCATTCGTCATTGACGGGGGGCACTGCTCAATGATGGGGGGGACTCCTAATTTACAGCGGTCACTCCTCATTGACGGTTGGGCACTCCTCATTTCCAGAGTTACTCCTCATTGACAGGGGGATCTCCTCATTGACAGGGGGCACTCCTCATTGACGGGGGCACTCCTCATTGACAGAGGGCACTCCTAGTTGACAGCGGGCACTCCTCATTGACAGGGGGCACTCCTCATTGAGAGGGGTACTCCTCATTGACAGGGGGCACTCCTCATTGACAGGGGGCACTCCTCATTGACAGGGGGCACTCCTCATTGACAGAGGGCACTCCTCATTGACAGCGGGCACTCCTCATTGACAGCGGGCACTCCTCATTGACAGGGGGCAGTCCACATTGACAGGGGTCGAAACCCATTGAGAAGGGGCACTCTTCATTGACAGAGGCCACTCCTCATTGTCAGCGGGCACTCCTCATTGTCAGCGGGCACTCCGCATTTACAGGGGGCCCTCCTCATTGACAGGGGGCACTCCTCATTGACAGAGGGCACTTCTCATTGACAGGGGGCACTCCTCATTGACGCTGGGAGGGCACTCCTTATTGACGGGAGATACTCCTCATTGACAGCGGGCACTTCTCATTCACAGGGGGCGCTACTCATTGACGGGGGGTTGCATCCTTATTGACGGGAGGCACTCCTTATTGACAGGGGGCACACTTCATAGACGGGGGGGAACGCCTCATTGACAGTGGGAACGTCTCATTGACAGGAGGCACTCCTCATTGACCGGGAGTGGGGACACTCCTTATTGAAAGGGGGGGGGGAATCCTCATTAATGAGGGGCACTCATCATTGACAGGGGGCTCTCCACATTGACAGGGGGCACGCCTCATTGGCGTGGGCACTCTTCATTGACAGGGGGCACTGCTTATTGACCCGGGGCATTCGTCATTGACGGGGGGCACTCCTCATTGACAGAATGCACTCATCATTTACAGAGAGCGCTCATCATTGAAAGGGGTCACTCCTCATAGACAGAGGTCACTCCTCATTGTCAGGGAGCTCCCCCCATTGTCAGGGGTAACTCTGCATTTACAGGGGGCTCTCCTCATTGACAGGGGGCACTCCGAATTGACAGGGTCACTCCAAATTGAGAGGGTTCTCTTCTCATTGACAGGGGACACTCATCATTGACTGGGGACACTCATAATTGACAGGGGACACTCCTCTTTGACAGGGGCCACACTTAATAGATGGGGGGGCGCTCGTCATTGACAGGGGACACTCCTCATTGACAGGGGTCATTCGTCATTGACGGGCGGCACTGCTCAATTATAGGGGGTACTCCTCATTTACAGCGGTCACTCCTCATTGACGGTGGGGCACTCCTCATTTACAGAGTTTCTCCTCATTGACAGGGGGCACTCCTAATTAACAGGGGGAATTCCACATTGACAGGAGACACTCCTCATTGATTGGGGTCCCTCCTAATTGACAGGGTCACTCCCAATTGAGAGGGTTCTCTTCTCATTGACAGGGGACACTCATCATTGACTGGGGACACTCATAATTGACTGGGGACACTCCTCTTTGACAGGGGGCACACTTAATAGATGGGGGGCGCTCGTCATTGACAGGGGACACTCCTCATTGACAGGGGTCATTCGTCATTGACGGGCGGCACTGCTCAATGATGGGGGGTACTCCTCATTTACAGCGGTCACTCCTCATTGACGGTGGGGCACTCCTCATTTACAGAGTTACTCCTCATTGACAGGGGGCACTCCTCATTGATGGGGGCATTCCTCATTGACAGAGGGCACTCCTAGTTGACAGCGGGCACTCCTCATTGACAGGGGGCACTCCTCATTGAAAGGGGGTACTCCTCATTGACAGGGGGCACTCCACATTGACAGGGGGCACTCCTCATTGACAGGGGGCACTCCTCATTGACAGAGGGCTCTCCACATTGACAGCGGTCATTCCTCATTGACAGCGGGCACTCCTCGTTGACAGGGGACACCCCTCATTGACAGGGGGCAGTCCACATTGACGGGGGCACTCATAGTTGACAGCGCGCACTCCTCATTGCCAGGGGGCAATCCGCATTGACAGGGGGCGAAACCCATTGACAGGGGGCACTCCTCATTGACAGGGGGCACTCCTCATTGACAGGGGGCATTCCTTATTGACAGGGGGCACTCCTCATTGACAGGGGGCACTCCTCATTGACGGCGTAGGGCACTCCTTATTGACGGGGTCACTCCTCATTGACCGGGGTCACACTTCAGAGACGGGGGGGTGGGGCATTCCTCTTTGACAGGGGGAATTCCTCATTGACAGCGGGCACTTCTCATTCACAGGGGGCGCTACTCATTGACGGGCGGTTGTGCATCCTTATTGACGGGGGACGCTCCTCATTAACAGGGAGCACTCTTCAGAGACGGGGGACCCCTCCTGATTGACAGGGGTCACTCCTCATTGACAGGGGACACTTCTCATTGACAGGGGCCACTCTTCATTGACGGGGTGGGGGGGGGGGGTCACACCTTATTGACGTGGTGGGGCACTCCTCATTAACGGCGGGCACTCGTCATTGACAGGGGTCTCGCCTCATTGACAGGGGGCACTCCTCATTGCCGTGGGCACTCTTCATTGACAGGGGTTACTGCTCATTGAACGGGGGCATTCGTCATTGACGGGGGGCACTCCTCATTGACAGAAGGCAATCATCATTTACAGAGGGCACTCATCATTGACAGGGGTCACTCCTGATTGACACAGGCCACTCCTCATTGTCAGCGGGCACTCCTCATTGTCAGGGGGCACTCCGCATTTACAGGGGGCCCTCCTCATTGACAGGGGGCACTCCTCATTGACAGCGGGCACTTCTCATTGACAGGGGGCACTCCTCATTGACGCTGGGGGGGCACTCCTTATTGACGGGGGACACTCCTCATTGACAGGGGGCACTCTTCAGACACGGGGTGGGGACACTCCTTATTGACAGGGGGCACTCCTCATTGACAGCGGGCACTTCTCATTAACTGGGGGCGCTACTCATTGACGGGGGGTTGCATCCTTATTGACGGGAGGCACTCCTCATTGACAGGGCGCACACTTCATAGACGGGGGGCAACGCCGCATTGACAGTGGGCACGTCTCATTGACAGGAGGCACTCCTCATTGACCGGGAGGGGGGACACTCCTGATTGAAGGGGGGGGGGCACTCCTCATTTATGGGGGGCACTCATCATTGACAGGGGGCTCTCCACATTGACCGGGGGGACGCCTCATTGGCGTGGGCACTCTTCATTGACAGGGGGCACTCGTCATTGACAGAGGGCTCTCCTCATTGACAGCGGGCATTCCTCATTGACAGCGGGCACTCCTCTTTGACAGGGGACACCCCTCATTGACAGGGGGCAGTCCACATTGACGGGGGCACTCATAGTTGACAGCGCGCACTCCTCATTGTCAGGGGGCACTCCGCATTGACAGGGGGCGAAACCCATTGACAGGGGGCACTCCTCATTGACAGGGGGCACTCCTCATTGAAAGGGGGCACTCCTTATTGACAGGGGGCACTCCTCATTGAAAGGGGGCACTCCTCACTAACGGCGTGGGGCACTCCTTATTGACGGGGTCACTCCTCATTGAACGGGGTCACACTTCAGAGACGGGGGGGGGGGCATTCTTCATTGACAGGGGGCATTCCTCATTGACAGCGGGCACTTCTCATTAACAGGGGGCGCTCCTCATTGACGGGCGGTTGTGCATCCTTATTGACGGGGACGCTCCTCATTAACAGGGAGCACTCTTCAGAGACGGGGGGCCCCTCCTGATTGACAGGGGTCACTCCTCATTGACAGGGGACACTCTTCATTGACGGGGGGGGGGGGGTCACACCTTATTGACGGGGTGGGGCACGCCTCATTAACGGGGGGCACTCGTCATTGACAGGGGGCTCGCCTCATTGACAGGGGGCACTCCTCATTGCCGTGGGCACTCTTCATTGACAGGGGGTACTGCTCATTGAACGGGGGCATTCGTCATTGACGGGGGGCCCTCCTCTTTGACAGAAGGCAATCATCATTTACAGAGGGCACTCATCATTGACAGGGGTCACTCCTCATTGACAGAGGCCACTCCTCATTGTCAGCGGGCACTCCTCATTGTCAGGGGGCACTCCGAATTTACAGGGGGCCCTCCTCATTGACAGGGGGCACTCCTCATTGACAGCGGGCACTTCTCATTGACAGGGGGCACTCCTCATTGACGCTGGGGGGGGCACTCCTTATTGAAGGGGGACACTCCTCATTGACAGGGGGCACTCTTCAGACACGGGGTGGGGGCACTCCTTATTGACAGGGGGCACTCCTCATTGACAGCGGGCACTTATCATTAACAGGGGGCGCTACTCATTGACGGGGGGTTGCATCCTTATTGACGGGAGGCACTCCTCATTGACAGGGGGCACTCTTCATAGACGGGGGAAACGCCTCATTGACAGTGGGCACGTCTCATTGACAGGAGGCACTCCTCATTGACCGGGAGGGGGGACACTCCTTATTGAAGGGGGGGCACTCCTCATTAATGGGGAGCACTCATCATTGACAGAGGGCTCTCCACATTGACAGGGGGCACGCCTCATTGGCGTGGGCACTCTTCATTGACAGGGGACACTGCTTATTGACCCGGGGCATTCGTCATTGACGGGGGGCACTCCTCATTGACAGAAGGCTCTCATCATTTACAGAGAGCGCTCATCATTGAAAGGGATCACTCCTCATTGACAGAGGTCACTCCTCATTGTCAGGGGGCTCTCCCCATTGTCAGGGGTAACTCTGCATTTACAGCGGGCTCTTCACATTGACAGGGGGCACTCCTAATTGACAGGGGGAATACCACATTGACAGGAGACACTCCTCATTGACAGGGGTCCCTCCTAATTGACAGGGTCACTCCTAATTGAGACGGTTCTCTTCTCATTGACGGGGACACTCATCATTGGCTGGGGACACTCATAATTGACAGGGGGCACTCCTCTTTGACAGGGGGCACACTTAATATATGTGGGGGGCGCTCGTCATTGACAGGGGACACTCCTCATGGAAAGGGGTCATTCGTCATTGACGGGCGGCACTGCTCAATGATGGGGGGTACTCCTCATTTACAGCGGTCACTCCTCATTGACGATGGGGCACTCCTCATTTTCAGAGTTACTGCTCATTGACAGGGGGCTCTCCTCATTGACAGGGGGCACTCCTCATTGACGGGGGGACTCCTCATTGACAGAGGGCACTCCTAGTTGACAGCGGGCACTCCTCATTGACAGGGGGCACTCCTCATTGACAGGGGGCTCTCTTATTGACAGGGGGCACTCCTCATTGACAATGGGCACTCCTCATTGACGGGGGGGACTGCTCATTGACAGCGGGCACTTCTCATTGACAGGGGGCACCCCTCATTGACTGGGGGTGTGCATTCCTTATTGACCGGGGGCACTTCTCATTGACAGGGGGCAGTCCTCAATGACGGGGGTACTCCTCATTGACAGGGGGCACTCCACATTGACAGGGGGCCCTTCTCATTGACAGGAGGCACTCCTCTTTGACGGGGTGGTTCACCCTTATTGACGGGGGGGGGGTGGTGGGCACTCCGCATTGACGGGGGGCACTCATCATTGACAGGGGGCACTCCTCATTGACAGGGGGCACTCCTCATTGACAGGGGGCACTCCTCATTGACAGGGGGCACTCCTCATTGACAGAGGGCACTCCACATTGACAGCGGGCACTCCTCATTGACCGCGGGCACTCCTCGTTGACAGGGGACACCCCTCATTGACAGGGGGCACTCCTCATTGACGGCGTGGGGCACTCCTTATTGACGGGTTCACTCCTCATTGACCGGGGTCACACTTCAGAGACGCGCGGGGGGGGGGGGGGGGGGGGGGGGGGGGGGGTTGGGGGATTCCTCATTGACAGGTGGCATTCCTCATTGGAAGCGGCAACTTCTCGTTAACAGGGGGACGACTCAATGACCGTAGAGGGGGAATTCCTTATTTAAGGGGTTGCACTCCTCATTGATAGGGGGCACTCTTCAGAGACGGGGGGGAGGCACTCCATATTGACAGGGGGCCCTTCTCATTGACAGGTGGCACTCCTCTTTGACGGGGTGGTTCACCCTTATTGACAGGGCGTCACTCCTCATTGACGGGGGGCAATCATCATTGACAGGGGGTACTCCTCATTGACAGGGGGCACTCCTCATTGAAGGGGGACACTCGTCATTGACCGGGGGCTCTCCTCATTGACAGCGGGCACTTCTCACTGACATGAGGCACTGCTCATTGACGGGGGGGCACTCCTTATTGACGGGGTGCACTCCTCATTGACAGGGGGCACTCTTCAGAGACGGGGGGCTCTCCTCATTGACACCGGGCACTTATCATTAACAGGGGGCACTACTCATTGACGGGGGGGGGGCGTTGTGCATCCTTCTTGACGGGGGGCACTCCTCATTGACAGGGGCCACTCCTCATTGATAGGGGGCACTCCTCATTGACAGGGGGCACTTCTCATTGACAGGGGGCAATCCTCATTGACGGGGCAGGCATTCCAAATTGACAGGGGTCCCTCCTAATTGACAGGGTCAGTCCTAATTGAGAGGGGGCTCTTCTCATTGACACGGGGCACTCATCATTGACTGGGGACACTCATCATTGACAGGGTCACTCCTCATTGGCAGGGGGCACACTTCATTGACAGGGAGCACTCTTCAGATATGGGGGGGCACTCCTCATTGACGGTGGGGGTACTCCTTATTGACGGGGCACTCCTCATTGAAAGGGGGCACTCTTCAGAGATGGGGGGGCACTCCTCATTGACAGTGCGCACTCCTCATTGACAGCGGGCACTTCTCATTCACAGGGGGCGCTACTCATTGACGGGCGGTTGTGCATCCTTATTGACGGGGGGCACTCCTCATTGAAAGGGAGTAGACTTCAGAGACTGGGGGCCCTCCTGATTGACAGGGGGCACTCCTCATTGACAGGGGGCACTTCTCATTGACAGGGGGCACTCTTCATTGACGGGGGGGGGGGTGGTCACACCTTGTTGACGGGGTGGGGCACTCCTCATTAACGGGGGCACTCGTCATTGACAGGGGGCTCACCTCATTGACAGGGGGCACTCCTCGTTGGCGTGGGCACTCTTCATTGACAGGGGGCACTGCTCATTGACCGGGAGCATTCGTCATTGACGGGCGGCACTCATCATTGACAGAAGGCACTCATCATTTACAGAGGGCACTCATCATTGTCAGGGGTCACTCCTCATGGACAGAGGCCACTCCTCATTGTCAGCGGGCACTCCTCATTGTCAGAGGCACTCCGCATTTACAGGGGCCCCTCCTCATTGACAGGGAGCACTCCTCATTGACAGCGGGCACTTCACATTGACAGGGGGCACTCCTCATTGACGGAAGGGGGGGCACTCCTTATTGACGGGGGGCACTCCTCATTGACAGGGGGCACTCTTCAGAGACAGGGGGCACTCCTTATTGACAGCGGGCACTTCTCATTAACAGGGGGCGCTACTCATTGACGGGTGGGTGCATCCTTATTGACGGGAGGCAGTCCTCATTGACAGGGGGCACTCTTCATAGACGGGGGGGGAACGCCTCATTGATTGTGGGGAATTCTCATTGACAGGAAGCACATCTCATTGACGGGGAGAGGGGACACTCCTTATTGAAGGGGGGCACACCTCATTAATGGGGGGCGCTGGTCATTGACAGGGGCACTCCTCATTGACAGGGGGCACGCCTCATTGGCGTGGGCACTCTTCTTTGACAGGGCTCACTGCTTATTGACCCGGGGCATTCGTCATTGACGGGGGGCACTCCTCATTGTCAGGGGGCACTCCTCAATGTCAGGGGGCACTCCTAATTGACGGTGGGGCACTCCTCATTGACAGAGTTACTCCTCATTGACAGGGGGCTCTCGTCATTGACAGTGGGCACTCCTCATTGACGGGGGCACTCCTCATTGACGGGGGGCACTCCTCATTGTCAGGGAGCACTCCTCAAGGTCAGGGGGCACTCCTAATTGACGGTGGGGCACTCCTCATTTACAGATTTACTCCTCATTGACAGGGGGCACTCGTCATTGACGGGGGCACTGGTCATTGACATCGGGCAATCCTCATTGACGGGGGCACTCCTCATTGACAGGGGGCACTCCTAAGTGAAAGCGGGGACTCCTCATTGAAAGGGGGCACTCCTCATTGACAGGGGGCACTCCTCATTGACAGGGGGTACTCCTCATTGACAAGGGCACTGCTCATTGACAGGGGGCACTCCTCATTGACAGCGGCACTTCTCATTGACAGGGGGCACTCTTCATAGACGGGGGGGAACGCCTCATTGACATTGGGCACTTCTCATTGACAGGAGGCACAACTCATTGACGGGGAGGGGGGACACTCCTTATTGAAGGGGGGCACTCCTCATTAATGGGGGGCACTCATCAGTGACATGGGCTCTCCTCATTGACAGTGGGCACGCCTCATTGGCGTGGGCAGTCTTCATTGACAGGGGGCACTGCTTATTGACCCGGGGCAATCGTCATTGACGGGGGGCCTTCCTCATTGTCAGGGGGCACTCCTCATTGTCAGGGGGCACTCCTAATTGACGGTGGGGCACTCCGCATTTACAGAGTTACTCCTCATTGACAGGGGGCTCTCGTCATTGACGGGGGCACTCCTCGTTGACGGGGACGCTGGTCATTGACAGCGGGCACTCCTCATTGACAGGGGGCACTCCTCATTGACAGGGGGCACTCCTCATTGACTGGGGCACTCCTCATTGACGGGGGGCACTCCTCATTGTCAGGGGGCACTCCTCAAGGTCAGGGTGCACTCCTAATTGACGGTGGGGCACTCCTCATTTACAGAGTTACTCCTCATTGACAGGGGGCTCTCGTCATTGACAGGGGGCACTCCTCATTGACGGGGGCACTGGACATTGACAGCGGGCACTCCTCGTTGACAGGGGACACCCCACATTGACAGGGGGCAGTCCACATTGACGGGGGCACTCATAGTTGACAGGGCGCACTCCTCATTGTCAGGAGGCACTCCGCATTGACACGGGGCGAAACCCATTGACAGGGGGCACTCCTCATTGACAGTGGGCACTCCTCATTGACAGGGGGCACTCCTGTTCGACAGGGGGCACTCCTCATTGACAGGGGGCACTCCTCATTGACGGCGTGGGGCACTCCTTATTGACGGGGTCACTCCTCATTGACCGGGGTCACACTTCAGAGACGGGGGGGGGGGGGGTGGGGGATTCCTCATTGACAGGGGGCATTCCTCATTGAAAGAGGGCACTTCTCGTTAACAGGGGACGACTCATTGACCGTCGAGGGGGAAATCCTTATTGACGGGGTGCACTCCTCATTGACAGGGGGCACTCTTCAGAGACGGGGGGGGGGCACTCCACATTGACAGGGGGCCCTTCTCATTGACAGGTGGCACTCCTCTTTGACGGGGTGGTTCACCCCTTATTGACGGGGGGGTCACTCCTCATTGACGGGGGGCACTCATCATTGACGGGGGGCACTCCTCATTGACAGCGGGCACTTCTCATTGACAGGGGGCACTCCTCATTGAAGGGGGACACTCCTCATTGACCGGGGGCTCTCCTCATTGACAGCGGGCTCTTCTCACTGACAGGAGGCACTCCTCATTGACGGGGGGGCACTCCTTATTGACGGGGGGCACTCCTCATTGACAGGGGGCACTCTTCAGAGACGGGGGGCTCTCCTCATTGACAGCGGGCACTTTTCATTAACAGGGGGCACGACTCATTGACGGAGGGGGGCGTTGTGCATCCTTCTTGACGGGGGGCACTCCTCATTGACAGGGGCCACTCCTCATTGATAGGGGGCACTCCTCATTGACAGGGGGCACTTCTCATTGACAGGGGGTAATCCTCATTGACGGGGCAGGCATTCCAAATTGACAGGAGTCCCTCCAAATTGACAGGGTCAGTCTTAATTGAGAGGGGGCTCTTCTCATTGACACGGAGCACTCAGCATTGACTGGGGACACTCATCATTGACAGGGTCACTCCTCATTGGCAGGGGGCACACTTCATTGACAGGGAGCACTCCTCATTGACAGGGGACACTCCTCATTGACAGGGGGCACGCCTCATTGACAGCGGGCACATTTCATTGGCAGGGGGCACTCCTCATTGACGGTGGGGGTACTCTTTATTGACGGGGCACACCTCATTGACAGGGGGCACTCCAGAGATGGGGGGGCACTCCTCATTGGCAGGGCGCACTCCTCATTGACAGCGGGCACTTCTCATTAACAGGAGGCGCTACTCATTGACGGGCGGCTCTGCATCCTTATTGACGGGGGGCACCCCTCATTGAAAGGGAGTACACTTCAGAGACTGGGGGCCCTCCTGATTGACAGGGGGCACTCCAAATTGACAGGGGCACTTCTCATTGACAGGGGGCACTCTTCATTGACAGGGGGCACTCTTCATTGACGGGGGGGGGGGGTCACACCTTGTTGACGGGGTGGGGCACTCCTCATTAACGGGGGGCACTCGTCATTGACAGGGGGCTCACCTCATTGACAGGGGGCACTCCTCATTGGCGTGGGCACTCTTCATTGACAGGGGGCACTGCTCATTGACCGGGAGCATTCGTCATTGACGGGGGGCACTCATCATTGACAGAAGGCACTCCTCATTGACAGAGGCCACTCCTCATTGTCAGCGGGCACTCCTCATTGTCAGGGGGCACTCCGCATTTACAGGGGGCCCTCCTCATTGACAGGGGGCACTCCTCATTGACAGCGGGCACATCTCATTGACGGGGAGGAGGGACACTCCTTATTGACGGGGGGCACTCCTTATTGACAGCGGGCACTTCTCATTAACAGGGGGCGCTACTCATTGACGGGTGGGTGCATCCTTATTGACGGGAGGCAGTCCTCATTGACAGGGGGCTCTCTTCATAGACGGGGGGGGGGAACGCCTCATTGAGTGTGGGGAATTCTCATTGACAGGAAGCACATCTCATTGACGGGGAGGGGGGACACTCCTTATTGAAGGGGGGCACACCTCATTAATGGGGGCACTCATCATTGACAGGGGCTCTCCTCATTGACAGGGGGCACGCCTCATTGGCGTGGGCACTCTTCTTTGACAGGGGGCACTGCTTATTGACCCGGGGCATTCGTCATTGACGGGGGGCACTCCTCATTGTCAGGGGGCACTCCTCAATGTCAGGGGGCACTCCTAATTGACGGTGGGGCACTCCTCATTGACAGAGTTACTCCTCATTGACAGGGGGCTCTCGTCATTGACAGGGGGCACTCCTCGTTGACGGGGGCACTGGTCATTGACAGCGGGCACTCCTCATTGACAGGGGGCACCCCTCATTGACTGGGGCACTCCTCATTGACGGGGGGCACTCCTCATTGTCAGGGGGCACTCCTCAAGGTCAGGGGGCACTCCTAATTGACGGTGGGGCACTCCTCATTTACAGAGTTACTCCTCATTGACAGGGGGCTCTCGTCATTGACAGGGGGCACTCCTCATTGACGGGGGCACTGGACATTGACAGCGGGCACTCCTCGTTGACAGGGGACACCGCACATTGACAGGGGGCAGTCCACATTGACGGGGGCACTCATAGTTGACAGCGCGCACTCCTCATTGTCAGGAGGCAATCCGCATTGACACGGGGCGAAACCCATTGACAGGGGGCACTCCGCATTGACAGTGGGCACTCCTCATTGACAGGGGGCACTCCTTTTCGACAGGGGGCACTCCTCATTGACAGGGGGCACTCCTCATTGACGGCGTGGGGCACTCCTTATTGACGGGGTCACTCCTCATTGACCGGGGTCACACTTCAGAGACGGGGGGGGGGGGATTCCTCATTGACAGGGGGCATTCCTCATTGAAAGCGGGCACTTCTCGTTAACAGGGGGACGACTCATTGACCGTCGAGGGGGAAATCCTTATTGACGGGGTGCACTCCTCATTGACAGGGGGCACTCTTCAGAGACGGGGGGGCACTCCACATTGACAGGGGGCCCTTCTCATTGACAGGTGGCACTCCTCTTTGACGGGGTGGTTCACCCCTTATTGACGGGGGGGTCACTCCTCATTGACGGGGGGCACTCATCATTGACGGGGGGCACTCCTCATTGACAGCGGGCATTTCTCATTGACAGGGGGCACTCCTCATTGAAGGGGGACACTCCTCATTGACCGGGGGCTCTCCTCATTGACAGCGGGCTCTTCTCTCTGACAGGAGGCACTCCTCATTGACGGGGGGGGGGGCACTCCTTATTGACGGGGGGCACTCCTCATTGACAGGGGGCACACTTCAGAGACGGGGGCTCTCCTCATTGACAGCGGGCACTTCTCATTAACAGGGGGCACGACTCATTGACGGAGGGGCGCGTTGTGCATCCTTCTTGACGGGGGGCACTCCTCATTGACAGGGGCCACTCCTCATTGATAGGGGGCACTCCTCATTGACAGGGGGCACTTCTCATTGACAGGGGGCAATCCTCATTGACAGGGCAGGCATTCCAAATTGACAGGAGTCCCTCCTAATTGACAGGGTCAGTCCAAATTGAGAGGGGGCTCTTCTCATTGACTCGGAGCACTCATCATTGACTGGCGACACTCATCATTGACAGGGTCACTCCTCATTGGCAGGGGGCACACTTCATTGACAGGGAGCACTCCTCATTGACAGGGGGCACTCCTCATTGACAGGGGGCACGCCTCATTGACAGCGGGCACATTTCATTGGCAGGGGGCACTCCTCATTGACCGTGGGGGTACTCCTTATTGACGGGGCAATCCTCATTGACAGGGGGCACTCTTCAGAGATGGGGGGGCACTCCTCATTGTCAGGGGGCACTCCTCATTGTCAGGGGGCACTCCTAATTGACGGTGGGGCACTCCGCATTTACAGAGTTACTCCTCATTGACAGGGGGCTCTCGTCATTGACAGGGGGCACTCCTCATTGACGGGGGCACTGATCATTGACGGCGGGCACTCCTCATTGACAGGGGGCACTCCTCATTGACAGGGGGCACTCCTCAAGGTCAGGGGGCACTCCTAATTGACGGTGGGGCACTCCTCATTGTCAGGGGGCACTCCTCAAGTTCAGAGGGCACTCCTAATTGACGGTGGGGCACTCCTGATTTACAGAGTTACTCCTCATTGACAGGGGGCTCTCCTCATTGACGGGGGCACTGGTCATTGACAGCGGGCACTCCTCGTTGACAGGGGACACCCCTCATTGACAGGGAGTAGTCCACATTGACGGGGGCACTCATAGTTGACAGCGCGCTCTCCTCATTGTCAGGGGGCACTCCGCATTGACAGGGGGCGAAACCCATTGACAGGGGGCACTCCTCATTGACAGTGGGCACTCCTCATTGACAGGGGGCACTCCTTATAGACAGGGGGCACTCCTCATTGACAGGGGGCAATCCTCATTGACGGCGTGGGGCACTCCTTATTGACGGGGTCACTCCTCGTTGACCGGGGTCACACTTCAGAGACGGGGGGGGGGGTATTCCTCATTGACAGGGGGCATTCCTCATTGACAGCGGGCACTTCTCGTTAACAGGGGGACTACTCATTGACCGTAGAAGGAGAAATCCTTATTGACGGGGTGCACTCCTCATTGACAGGGGGCACTCTTCAGAGACGGGGGGGGGGCACCCCACATTGACAGGGGGCCCTTCTCATTGACAGGTGGCACTCCACTTTGACGGGTGGTTCACCCCTTATTGACGGGGGGGTCACTTCTCATTGACGGGGGGCACTCATCATTGGCAGGGGGCACTCCTCATTGACAGCGGGCACTTCTCATTGACAGGGGGCACTCCTCATTGAAGGGGGACACTCCTCATTGACCGGGGGCTCTCCTCATTGACAGCGGTCACTTCTCACTGACAGGAGGCACTCCTCATTGACGGGGGGGCACTCCGTATTGACGGGGGGCACTCCTCATTGATAGGGGGCACTCTTCAGAGACGGGGGGCACTCCTGATTGACAGGGGGCACTCCTCATTGACAGCGGGCACTTATCATTAACAGGGGGCACTACTCATTGACGGGGGGGAGGGGCGTTGTGCATCCTTCTTGACGGGGGGCACTCCTCATTGACAGGGGCCACTCCTCATTGATAGGGGGCACTCCTCATTGACAGGGGGCACTTCTCATTGACAGGGGGCAATCCTCATTGACCGGGCAGGCATTCCAAATTGACAGGGGTCCCTCCTAATTGACAGGGTCAGTCCTAATTGAGAGGGGGCTCTTCTCATTGACACGGGGCACTCATCATTGACTGGGGACACTCATCATTGACAGGGTCACTCCTCATTGGCAGGGGGCACACTTCATTGACAGGGGGCACTCCTCATTGACAGGGGGCACTCCTCATTAACAGGGGGCACGCCTCATTGACAGCGGGCACATTTCATTGGCAGGGGGCACTCCTCATTGACGGTGGGAGTACTCCTTATTGACGGGGCACTCCTCATTGACAGGGGGCACTCTTCAGAGATGGGGGGGGCAGTCCTCATTGACAGGGCGCACTCCTCATTGACAGCGGGCACTTCTCATTAACAGGGGGCGCTACTCATTGACGGGCGGATGTGCATCCTTATTGACGGGGGGCACTCCTCATTGAAAGGGAGTACACTTCAGAGACTGGGGGGCCCTCCTGATTGACAGGGGGCACTCCTCATTGACAGGGGGCACTTCTCATTGACAGGGGGCACTCTTGATTGACGGGGGGGGGGCTCCCACCATGTTGACGGGGTGGGGCACTCCTCATTAACGGGGGGCACTCGTCATTGACAGGGGGCTCACCTCATTGACAGGGGGCACTCCTCATTGGCGTGGGCACTCTTCATTGACAGGGGGCACTGCTCATTGACCGGGAGTATTCGTCATTGACGGGGGGCACTCATCATTGACAGAAGGCACTAATCATTTACAGAGGGCACTCAGCATTGTCAGCGGGCACTCCTCATTGTCAGGGGGCACTCCGCATTTACAGGGGGCCCTCCTGATTGACAGGGGGCACTCCTCATTGACACCGGGCACTTCTCATTGACAGGGGGCACTCCTCATTGACGGAAGGGGGGCACTCCTTATTGAAGGGGGGCACTCCTCATTGACAGGGGGCACTCTTCAGAGACGGGGGGGCACTCCTTATTGACAGCGGGCACTTCTCATTAACAGGGGGCGCTACTCATTGACGGGGGTGGGTGCATCCTTCTTGACGGGAGGCACTCCTCATTGACAGGGGGCACTCTTCATAGACGGGGGGGGGGGAACGCCTCATTGATTGTGGGCACTTCTCATTGACAGGAGGCACATCTCATTGACGGGGACGGTGGACACTCCTTATTGAAGGGGGGCACACCTCATTAATGGGGGGCACTCATCATTGACAGGGGCTCTCCTCATTGACAGGGGGCACGCCTCATTGGCGTGGGCACTCTTCATTGACAGGGGGCACTGCTTATTGAGCCGGGGCATTCGTCATTGACGGGGGGCACTCCTCATTGTCAGGGGGCACTCCTCAATGTCAGGGGGCACTCCTAATTGACTGTGGGGCACTCCTCATTGACAGAGTTACTCCTCATTGACAGGGGGCTCTCGTCATTGACAGGGGGCACTCCACATTGACGGGGGCACTCCTCATTGACGGGGGCACTCCTCATTGTCAGGGGGCACTCCTCAATGTCAGGGGGCACTCCAAATTGACGGTGGGGCTCTCCTCATTTACAGAGTTACTCCTCATTGACAGGGGGCTCTCGTCATTGACAGGGGGCACTCCTCATTGACGGGGGCACTGGTCATTGACAGCGGGCACTCCTCATTGACGGGGGCACTCCTCATTGAGAGGGGGCACTCCTCATTGAAAGCGGGGAATCCTCATTGAAAGGGGGCACTCCTCATTGACAGGGGACACTCCTCATTGACAGGGGGGAGTCCTCATTGATAAGGGCTCTGCTCATTGACACGGGGCACTCCTCATTGACAGCGGCACTTCTCATTGACAGGGGGCACTTTTCATAGACGGGGGGGGGGAATGCCTCATTGACAGTGGGCACTTCTCATTGACAGGAGGCACACCTCATTGACGGGGAGGGGGGACACTCCTTATTGAAGGGGGGCACTCCTCATTAACGGGGGGCACTCATCATTGACATGGGCTCTCCTCATTGACAGGGGGCACGCCACATTGGCGTGGGCACTCTTCATTGCCGGGGGCACTGCTTATTGACCCGGGGCATTCGTCATTGACGGGGGGCCCTCCTCATTGTCAGGGGGCACTCCTCATTGTCAGGGGGCACTCCTAATTGACGGTGGGGCAATCCTCATTGACAGAGTTACTCCTCATTGACAGGGGGCTCTCGTCATTGACAGGGGGCACTCCCCATTGACGAGGGCACTCCTCATTGACGGGGGGCACTCCTCATTGTCAGGGGGCACTCCTCATTGACAGGGGACACTCCTAATTGACGGTGGGGCACTCCTCATTTACAGAGTTACTCCTCATTGACAGGGGGCTCTCGTCATTGACAGGGGGCACTCCTCATTGTCGGGGGCACTGGTCATTGACAGGGTGCACTCCTCAGTGACAGGGGGCACTCCTTATTGACAGGGGGCACTCCTCATTGAATGCGTGGACTTCTCATTGAAAGGGGGCTCTCCTCATTGGCAGGGGGCACTCCTCATTGACAAGGGGTACTCCTCTTTGACAATGGCACTGCTCATTGACAGTGGGGTCTGCTCATTGACAGGGGGCACTCCTCATTGACAGGGGGTACTACTCATTGGCGTGGGGACTCCTCATTGACAGAAGGCTCTCATCATTGACACAGGGCACTCATCAGTGACAGGGGTCACTCCTCATTGACAGAGATCACTCCTCATGGACAGGGCAAACCCATTGAAAAGGGGCACTCCTCATTGTCGGGGGCTCTCCTCATTGACGGGAGGCACTCCTCATTGTCAGGGGGCACTCCTCATTGTCAGGTGGCACTCCTAATTGACGGTGGGGCACTCCTCATTTACAGACTTACTCCTCATTGACAGGGGGCTCTCGTCATTGACAGGGGGCACTCCTCACTGACAGGGGGCACTCCTCATTGACGGGGGGGGGGGGGGGGTGTGCATTCCTTATTGACCGGGGGCACTTCTCATTGACAGGGGGCACTCCTCATTGACGGGGGCACTGGTCATTGACAGCGGGCACTCCTCATTGACAGGGGGCACTCCTCATTGACAGCGGGAACTCCTCATTGAATGGGGGCACTCCTCATTGACAGGGGGCACTCCTCATTGACAGGGGTACTCCTCATTGACAAGGGCACTGCTCATTGACAGGGGGCACTCCTCATTGACAGCGGCACTTCTCATTGTCAGGAGGCACTCCTCATTGACGGGGAGGGGTGACACTCCTTATTGAAGGGGGGGCACTCCTCATTAATGGGGGGCACTCATCATTGACAGGTTCTCTCCTCATTGACAGGGGGCACGACTCATTGGCGTGGGCACTCTTCATTGACAGGGGGCACTGCTTATTGACCCGGGGCATTCGTCATTTACGGGGGGCCCTCCTCATTGTCAGGGGGCACTCCTCATTGTCAGAGGGCACTCCTAATTGGCGGTGGGGCAATCCTCATTGACAGAGTTACTCCTCATTGACAGGGGGCTCTCGTCATTGACAGGGGGCACTCCTCATTGACGGTGGGGCAATCCTCATTGACAGAGTTACTCCTCATTGACGGGGGGCACTCCTCATTGTCAGGGGGCACTCCTCAAGGTCAGGGGGCACTCCTAATTGACGGTGTGGCACTCCTCATATACAGAGTTACTCCTCATTGACAGGGGGCTCTCGTCATTGACAGGGGGCACTCCTCATTGACGGGGGCACTGGTCATTGACAGGGGGCACTCCTCATTGACAGGGGGCACTCCTCATTGAAAGGGGGCACTCCTCATTGACAGCGGGGACTTCTCATTGAAAGGGGGCACTCCTCATTTACAGTGTGCACTCCTCATTGACAAGGGGTACTCCTCATTGACAATGGCACTGCTCATTGACAGGGGGGTCTGCTCATTGACAGGGGGCACTCCTCATTGACAGGGGGTACTACTCATTGGCGTGGGGACTCCTCATTGACAGAAGGCTCTCATCATTGACACAGGGCACTCATCAGTGACAGGGGTCACTCCTCATTGACAGAGATCACTCCTCATGGACAGGGCAAACCCATTGAAAAGGGGCACTCCTCATTGTCGGGGGCACTCCTCATTGACGGGAGGCACTCCTCATTGTCAGGGGGCACTCCTCATTGTCAGGTGGCACTCCTAATTGACGGTGGGGCACTCCTCATTTACAGACTTACTCCTCATTGACAGGGGGCTCTCGTCATTGACAGGGGCACTCCTCACTGACAGGGGGCACTCCTCATTGACGGGGGGGTGTGCATTCCTTATTGACCGGGGGCACTTCTCATTGACAGGGGGCACTCCTCATTGACGGGGGCACTGGTCATTGACAGCGGGCACTCCTCATTGACAGGGGGCACTCCTCATTGACAGCGGGAACTCCTCATTGAATGGGGGCACTCCTCATTGACAGGGGGCACTCCTCATTGACAGGGGTACTCCTCATTGACAAGGGCACTGCTCATTGACAGGGGGCACTCCTCATTGACAGCGGCACTTCTCATTGTCAGGAGGCACTCCTCATTGACGGGGAGGGGTGACACTCCTTATTGAAGGGGGGGCACTCCTCATTAATGGGGGGCACTCATCATTGACAGGTTCTCTCCTCATTGACAGGGGGCACGACTCATTGGCGTGGGCACTCTTCATTGACAGGGGGCACTGCTTATTGACCCGGGGCATTCGTCATTTACGGGGGGCCCTCCTCATTGTCAGGGGGCACTCCTCATTGTCAGAGGGCACTCCTAACTGGCGGTGGGGCAATCCTCATTGACAGAGTTACTCCTCATTGACAGGGGGCTCTCGTCATTGACAGGGGGCACTCCTCATTGACGGTGGGGCAATCCTCATTGACAGAGTTACTCCTCATTGACGGGGGGCACTCCTCATTGTCAGGGGGCACTCCTCAAGGTCAGGGGGCACTCCTAATTGACGGTGTGGCACTCCTCATATACAGAGTTACTCCTCATTGACAGGGGGCTCTCGTCATTGACAGGGGGCACTCCTCATTGACGGGGGCACTGGTCATTGACAGGGGGCACTCCTCATTGACAGGGGGCACTCCTCATTGAAAGGGGGCAATCCTCATTGACAGCGGGGACTTCTCATTGAAAGGGGGCACTCCTCATTTACAGTGTGCACTCCTCATTGACAAGGGGTACTCCTCATTGACAATGGCACTGCTCATTGACAGGGGGGTCTGCTCATTGACAGGGGGCACTCCTCATTGACAGGGGATACTCCTCATTGACGTGGGGACTCCTCATTGACAGAAGGCTCTCATCATTGACAGAGGGCACTCATCAGTGACAGGCGTCACTCCTCATTGACAGAGATCACACCTCATGGACAGGGCAAACTCATTGAAAAGGGGCACTCCTCATTGACGGGGGCACTCCTCATTGACGGGAGGCACTCCTCATTGTCGGGGGCACTCCTCATTGTCAGGGGGCACTCCTAATTGACGGTGGGGCACTCCTCATTTACAGACTTACTCCTCATTGACAGGGGGCTCTCGTCATTGACAGGGGGCACTCCTCATTGACGGGGGCACTCCTCATTGACAGGGGGCACTTCTCATTGACGGGGGGCACTCCTCATTGACAGGGGGCACTCCTCATTGACAGCGGGCACTCCTCATTGAAAGGGGGCACTCCTCATTGACACGGGGCACTCCTCATTGACAGGGGGTACTCCTCATTGACAAGGGCACTTCTCTCTGAGAGGGGGCACTCCTCATTGACGGGGGGTGTGCATTCCTTATTGACCGGGCGCACTTCTCATTGACAGGGGGCACTCCTCATTGTCAGGGGTACTCCTCATTGACAAGGGCACTGCTCATTGACAGGGGGCACTCCTCATTGACAGCGGCACTTCTCATTGTCAGGAGGCACTCCTCATTGACGGGGAGGGGTGACACTCCTTATTGAAGGGGGGGCACTCCTCATTAATGGGGGGCACTCATCATTGACAGGTTCTCTCCTCATTGACAGGGGGCACGACTCATTGGCGTGGGCACTCTTCATTGACAGGGGGCACTGCTTATTGACCCGGGGCATTCGTCATTTACGGGGGGCCCTCCTCATTGTCAGGGGATACTCCTCATTGTCAGAGGGCACTCCTAATTGGCGGTGGGGCAATCCTCATTGACAGAGTTACTCCTCATTGACAGGGGGCTCTCGTCATTGACAGGGGGCACTCCTCATTGACGGTGGGGCAATCCTCATTGACAGAGTTACTCCTCATTGACGGGGGGCACTCCTCATTGTCAGGGGGCACTCCTCAAGGTCAGGGGGCACTCCTAATTGACGGTGTGGCACTCCTCATATACAGAGTTACTCCTCATTGACAGGGGGCTCTCGTCATTGACAGGGGGCACTCCTCATTGACGGGGGCACTGGTCATTGACAGGGGGCACTCCTCATTGACAGGGGGCACTCCTCATTGAAAGGGGGCACTCCTCATTGACAGCGGGGACTTCTCATTGAAAGGGGGCACTCCTCATTTACAGTGTGCACTCCTCATTGACAAGGGGTACTCCTCATTGACAATGGCACTGCTCATTGACAGGGGGGTCTGCTCATTGACAGGGGGCACTCCTCATTGACAGGGGGTACTACTCATTGGCGTGGGGACTCCTCATTGACAGAAGGCTCTCATCATTGACACAGGGCACTCATCAGTGACAGGGGTAACTCCTCATTGACAGAGATCACTCCTCATGGACAGGGCAAACCCATTGAAAAGGGGCACTCCTCATTGTCGGGGGCACTCCTCATTGACGGGAGGCACTCCTCATTGTCAGGGGGCACTCCTCATTGTCAGGTGGCACTCCTAATTGACGGTGGGGCACTCCTCATTTACAGACTTACTCCTCATTGACAGGGGGCTCTCGTCATTGACAGGGGGCACTCCTCACTGACAGGGGGCACTCCTCATTGACGGGGGGGGTGTGCATTCCTTATTGACCGGGGGCACTTCTCATTGACAGGGGGCACTCCTCATTGACGGGGGCACTCCTCATTGACAGCGGGAACTCCTCATTGAATGGGGGCACTCCTCATTGACAGGGGGCACTCCTCACTGACAGGGGTACTCCTCATTGACAAGGGCACTGCTCATTGACAGGGGGCACTCCTCATTGACAGCGGCACTTCTCATTGTCAGGAGGCACTCCTCATTGACGGGGAGGGGTGACACTCCTTATTGAAGGGGGGGCACTCCTCATTAATGGGGGGCACTCATCATTGACAGGTTCTCTCCTCATTGACAGGGGGCACGACTCATTGGCGTGGGCACTCTTCATTGACAGGGGGCACTGCTTATTGACCCGGGGCATTCGTCATTGACGGGGGGCCCTCCTCATTGTCAGGGGGCACTCCTCATTGTCAGGGGGCACTCCTAATTGGCGGTGGGGCAATCCTCATTGACAGAGTTACTCCTCATTGACAGGGGGCTCTCGTCATTGACAGGGGGCACTCCTCATTGACGGTGGGGCAATCCTCATTGACAGAGTTACTCCTCATTGACGGAGGGCACTCCTCATTGTCAGGGGGCACTCCTCGAGGTCAGGGGGCACTCCTAATTGACGGTGTGGCACTCCTCATATGCAGAGTTACTCCTCATTGACAGGGGGCTCTCGTCATTGACAGGGGGCACTGGTCATTGACGGGGGCACTGGTCATTGACAGGGGGCACTCCTCATTGACAGGGGGCACTCCTCATTGAAAGGGGGCACTCCTCATTGACAGCGGGGACTTCTCATTGAAAGGGGGCACTCCTCATTTACAGTGTGCACTCCTCATTGACAAGGGGTACTCCTCATTGACAATGGCACTGCTCATTGACAGGGGGGTCTGCTCATTGACAGGGGGCACTCCTCAATGACAGGGGATACTCCTCATTGACGTGGGGACTCCTCATTGACAGAAGGCTCTCATCATTGACAGAGGGCACTCATCAGTGACAGGGGTCACTCCTCATTGACAGAGATCACACCTCATGGACAGGGCAAACTCATTGAAAAGGGGCACTCCTCATTGACGGGGGCACTCCTCATTGACGGGAGGCACTCCTCATTGTCAGGGGGCACTCCTCATTGTCAGGGGGCACTCCTAATTGACGGTGGGGCACTCCTCATTTACAGACTTACTCCTCATTGACAGGGGGCTCTCGTCATTGACAGGGGGCACTCCTCATTGACGGGGGCACTCCTCATTGACAGGGGGCACTTCTCATTGACGGGGGGCACTCCTCATTGACAGGGGGCACTCCTCATTGACAGCGGGCACTCCTCATTGAAAGGGGGCACTCCTCATTGACACAGGGCACTCCTCATTGACAGGGGGTCCTCCTCATTGACAAGGGCACTCCTCACTGACAGGGGGCACTCCTCATTGACGGGGGGGTGTGCATTCCTTATTGACCGGGGGCACTTCTCATTGACAGGGGGCACTCCTCATTGACGGGGGCACTGGTCATTGAGAGCGGGCACTCCTCATTGACAGGGGGCACTCCTCATTGACAGCGGGAACTCCTCATTGAATGGGGGCACTCCTCATTGACAGGGGGCACTCCTCATTGACAGGGGTACTCCTCATTGACAAGGGCACTGCTCATTGACAGGGGGCACTCCTCATTGACAGCGGCACTTCTCATTGACAGGGGGCACTCTTCATAGACGGGGCGGAACGCCTCATTGACAGTGGGCACTTCTCATTGTCAGGAGGCACTCCTCATTGACGGGGAGGGGTGACGCTCCTTATTGAAGTGGGGGCACTCCTCATTAATGGGGGGCACTCATCATTGACAGGGTCTCTCCTCATTGACAGGGGGCACGACTCATTGGCGTGGTCACTCTTCATTGACAGGGGGCACTGCTTATTGACCCGGGGCATTCGTCATTGACGGGGGGCCCTCCTCATTCTCAGGGGGCACTCCTCATTGTCAGGGGGCACTCCTAATTGACGGTGGGGCAATCCTCATTGACAGAGTTACTCCTCATTGACAGGGGGCTCTCGTCATTGACAGGGGACACTCCTCATTGACGGTGGGGCAATCCTCATTGACAGAGTTACTCCTCATTGACGGGGGGGCACTCCTCATTGTCAGGGGGCACTCCTCAAGGTCAGGGGGCACTCCTAATTGACGGTGGGGCACTCCTCATTTACAGAGTTACTCCTCATTGACAGGGGGCTCTCGTAATTTAAAAGGGGGGACTCCTCATTGACGGGGGCACTGGTCATTGACAGCGGGGACTTCTCATTGAAGGGGGGCACTCCTCATTTACAGGGGGCACTCCTCATTGACAAGGGGTACTCCTCATTGACAATGGCACTGCTCATTGACAGGGGGCCTGCTCATTGACAGGGGGCACTCCTCATTGACGGGGGCACTCCTCATTGACGGGAGGCACTCCTCATTGTCAGGGGGCACTCCTCATTGTCAGGGGGCAATCCTAATTGACGGTGGGGCACTCCTCATTTACAGACTCACTCCTCATTGACAGGGGGCACTCCTCATTGACGGGGAGGGGTGACACTCCTTATTGAAGGGGGGGCACTCCTCATTAATGGGGGGCACTCATCATTGACAGGTTCTCTCCTCATTGACAGGGGGCACGACTCATTGGCGTGGGCACTCTTCATTGACAGGGGGCACTGCCTATTGACCCGGGGCATTCGTCATTGACGGGGGGCCCTCCTCATTCTCAGGGGGCACTCCTCATTGTCAGGGGGCACTCCTAATTGACGGTGGGGCAATCCTCATTGACAGAGTTACTCCTCATTGACAGGGGGCTCTCGTCATTGACAGGGGACACTCCTCATTGACGGTGAGGCAATCCTCATTGACAGAGTTACTCCTCATTGACGGGGGGGCACTCCTCATTGTCAGGGGGCACTCCTCAAGGTCAGGGGGCACTCCTAATTGACGGTGGGGCACTCCTCAGTTACAGAGTTACTCCTCATTGACAGGGGGCTCTCGTAATTTAAAAGGGGGGACTCCTCATTGACGGGGGCACTGGTCATTGACAGCGGGGACTTCTCATTGAAGGGGGGCACTCCTCATTTACAGGGGGCACTCCTCATTGACAAGGGGTACTCCTCATTGACAATGGCACTGCTCATTGACAGGGGGGTCTGCTCATTGTCAGGGGGCAATCCTAATTGACGGTGGGGCACTCCTCATTTACAGACTTACTCCTCATTGACAGGGGGCACTCCTCATTGACGGGGGCACTGGTCATTGACAGCGGGCACTCCTCATTGACAGGGGGCACTCCTCATTGAAAGCGGGGACTCCTCATTGAAAGGGGGCACTCCTCATTGACAGGGGGCACTCCTCATTGACTGGGGTACTCCTCATTGACAAGGGCACTGCTCATTGACAGGGGGAACTCCTCGTTGACAGCGGCACTTCTCATTGACAGGGGGTACTCCTCATTTACGGGGGGGGGGGGGGGCGGGTGCACTCCTTATTGACCGGGGGCACTTCTCATTGACAGGGGCACTCCTCATTGAGAGGGCGTACTCCTCATTGACAGGGGGCTCTCGCCATTGACAGGGGGCACTCCTCATTGACGGGTCACTGGTCATTGACAGGGGGCACTCCTCATTGACAGGGGGCACTCCTCATTGACAGGGGGCACTCCTCATTGCAGCGGGGACTCCTCATTGAAAGGGGGCACTCCTCATTGACAGGGGGCTCTCCTCATTGACAGCGGGTACTCTTCATTGACAAGGGCACTGCGCATTGACAGGGGGTTCTCCTCATTGACAGGGGGCACTCCTCATTGACAAGGGGTACTCCTCATTGGCGTGGGGACTCCTCATTGACAGAAGGCTCTCATCATTGACAGAGGGCACTCATCAGTGACAGGGGTCACTCCTCATGGACAGGGCAAACCCATTGACAAGGGGCACTCCTCATTGACGGGGGCACTCCTCATTGACGGGAGGCACTCCTCATTGTCAGGGGGCACTCCTCATTGTCAGGTGGCACTCCTAATTGACGGTGGGGCACTCCTCATTTACAGAATTACTCCTCATTGACAGGGGGCTCTCGTCATTGACAGGGGGCACTCATCATTGACGGGGGCACTCCTCATTGACAGGGGGCATTTCTCATTGACAGGGGGCACTCCTCATTGACAGGGGGCACTCCTCATTGACAGCGGGCACTCCTCATTGAAAGGGGGCTCTCCTCATTGACACAGGGCACTCCTCATTGACAGGGGGCCCTCCTCATTGACAAGGGCACTTCTCACTGACAGGGGGCACTCCTCATTGACGGGGGAGTGTGCATTCCTTATTGACCGGGGGCACTTCTCATTGACAGGGGGCACTCCTCATTGACGGGAGCACTGGTCATTGACAGCGGGCACTCCTCATTGACAGAGGGCACTCCTCATTGACAGCGGGAACTCCTCATTGAATGGGAACACTCCTCATTGACAGGGGGCACTCCTCATTGACAGGGGTACTCCTCATTGACAGCGGCACTTCTCATTGACAGGGGGCACTCTTCATAGACGGGGGGGAACGCCTCATTGACAGTGGGCACTTCTCATTGTCAGGAGGCACTCCTCATTGACGGGGAGGGGTGACACTCCTTATTGAAGGGGGGGGCACTCCTGAGTAATGGGGGGCACTCATCATTGACAGGGTCTCTCCTCATTGACAGGGGGTACGACTCATTGGCGTGGGCACTCTTCATTGACAGGGGGCACTGCTTATTGACCCGGGGCATTCGTCATTGACGGGGGGCCCTCCTCATTGTCAGGGGGCACTCCTCATTGTCAGGGGGCACTCCTAATTGACGGTGGGGCAATCCTCATTGACAGAGTTACTCCTCATTGACAGGGGCTCTCGTCATTGACAGGGGGCACTCCTCATTGACGGTGGGGCAATCCTCATTGACAGAGTTACTCCTCATTGACGGGGGGCACTCCTCATTGTCAGGGGGCACTCCTCAAGGTCAGGGGGCACTCCTAATTGACGGTGGGGCACTCCTCATTTACAGAGTTACTCCTCATTGACAGGGGGCTCTCGTCATTGACAGGGGGCACTCCTCATTGACGGGGGCACTGGTCATTGACAGGGGGCACTCCTCATTGACAGGGGGCACTCCTCATTGACAGGGGGCACTTCTCATTGACAGCGGGGACTTCTCATTGAAGGGGGGCACTCCTCATTTACAGGGGGCACTCCTCATTGACAAGGGGTACTCCTCATTGACAATGGCACTGCTCATTGACAGGGGGGTCTGCTCATTGACAGGGGGCACACTTCATTGACAGGGGGTACTCCTCATTGGCGTGGGGACTCCTCATTGACAGAAGGCGCTCATCATTGACACAGGGCACTCATCAGTGACAGCGGTCACTCCTCATTGACAGAGATCACTCCTCATGGACAGGGCAAACTCATTGAAAAGGGGCACTCCTCATTGACGGGGGCACTCCTCATTGACGGGAGGCACTCCTCATTGTCAGGGGGCACTCCTCATTGTCAGGGGGCAATCCTAATTGACGTTGGGGCACTCCTCATTTACAGACTTACTCCTCATTGACAGGGGGCACTCCTCATTGACGGGGGCACTGGTCATTGACAGCGGGCACTCCTCATTGACAGGGGGCACTCCTCATTGAAAGCGGGGACTCCTCATTGAAAAGGGGCACTCCTCATTGACAGGGGGCACTCCTCATTGACTGGGGTACTCCTCATTGACAAGGGCACTGCTCATTGACAGGGGGAACTCCTCGTTGACAGCGGCACTTCTCATTTACAGGGGGCACACTTCATAGACGGGGGGGGGAACGCCTCATTGACAGTGGGCACTTCTCATTGTCAGGAGGCACTCCTCATTGACGGGGAGGGGTGACACTCCTTTTTGAAGGGGGACCCTCCTCATTAATGGGGGGCACTCATCATTGACAGGGTATCTCCTCATTGACAGGGGGCACGACTCATTGGCGTGGGCACTCTTCATTGACAGGGGCCCTGCGTCTGAGGATCGTGGGATTATATTCATTGGAGTTTAGGAGGTTGAGGGGAGATCTGATAGAAACTTACAAGATAATGAACGGCTTAGATAGGATGGACGTAGGGAAGTTGTTTCCATTAACAGGGGAGACTAGGACGCGGGGGCACAGCCTTAGAATAAAAGGGAGTCACTTTAGAACAGAGATGAGGAGAAATTTCTTCAGCCAGAGAGTGGTGGGTCTGTGGAATTCATTGCCACAGAGGGCTGTGGAGGCCGAGACGTTGAGCGTCTTCAAGACAGAAATTGATAAATTCTTGATTTCTCGAGGAATTAAGGGCTATGGGGAGAGAGCGGGTAAATGGAGTTGAAATCAACCATGATTGAATGGTGGAGTGGACTCGATGGGCCGAATGGCCTTACTTCCGCTCCTATGTCTTATGGTCTTATGGTCTTATGGACCCGGGGCATTCGTCATTGACGGGGGGCCCTCCTCATTGTCAGGGGGCACTCCTCATTGTCAGAGGGCACTCCTAATTGACGGTGGGGCAATCCTCATTGACAGAGTTACTCCTCATTGACAGGGGGCTCTCGTCATTGACAGGGGGCACTCCTCATTGACGGTGGGGCAATCCTCATTGACAGAGTTACTCCTCATTGACGGAGGGCACTCCTCATTGTCAGGGGGCACTCCTCGAGGTCAGGGGGCACTCCTAATTGACGGTGGGGCACTCCTCATTTAAAGAGTTACTCCTCATTGACAGGGGGCTCCCGTCATTGACAGGGGGCACTCCTCATTGACGGGGGCACTGGTCATTGACAGGGGGCACTCCTCATTGACAGGGGGCACTCCTCATTGACAGGGGGCACTCCTCATTGACAGCGGGGACTTCTCATTGAAAGGGGGCACTCCTCATTGACAGGGGGTACTCCTCATTGACAATGGCACTGCTCATTGACAGGGGGGTCTGCTCATTGACAGTGGGCCCTCCTCATTGACAGGGGGTACTCCTCATTGGCGTGGGGACTCCTCATTGACAGAAGGCTCTCATCATTGACACAGGGCACTCATCAGTGACAGCGGTCACTCCTTATTGACAGAGATCACTCCTCATGGACAGGGCAAACTCATTGAAAAGGGGCACTCCTCATTGAAGGGGGCACTCCTCATTGACGGGAGGCACTCCTCATTGTCAGGGGGCACTCCTCATTGTCAGGGGGCACTCCTAATTGACGGTGGGGCACTCCTCATTTACAGACTTACTCCTCATTGACAGGGGGCTCTCGTCATTGACAGGGGGCATTCCTCATTGACGGGGGCACTCCTCATTGACAGGGGGCACTTCTCATTGACAGGGGGCACTCCTCATTGACAGGGAGCACTCCTCATTGACAGCGGGCACTCCTCATTGAAAGGGGGCACTCCTCATTGACACGGGGCACTCCTCATTGACAGGGGGTACTCCTCATTGACAAGGGCACTTCTCACTGACAGGGGGCACTCCTCATTGACGGGGGGTGTGCATTCCTTATTGACCGGGGGCACTTCTCATTGACAGGGGGCACTCCTCATTGTCAGGGGGCACTCCTCAGTGACAGGGGGTACTCCTCATTTACAGGGGTACTGCTCATTGACAAGCGGCACTCCTCATTGACAGCGGGCACTTCTCATTGACAGGGGGCACTCCTCATTTACGGGGGGTGCGGGTGCACTCCTTATAGACCGGGGGCACTTCTCATTGACAGGGGGCACTCCTCATTGACAGGGGGTACTCCTCATTGACAGGGGGCTCTCGTCATTGACAGCGGGCACTTTTCATTGACAGGGGGCACTCCTCATTGACGGAAGTGGGGGCACTCCTTATTGACGGGGGGCACTCCTCATTGACAGGGGGCACTCTTCAGAGACGGGGGGGGCACTCCTTATTGACAGCGGGCACTTCTCATTAACAGGGGGCGCTACTCATTGACGGGGGCGTGCATCCTTATTGACGGGAGGCACTCCTCATTGACAGGGGGCACTCTTCATAGAGGGGGGGGAACGCCTCATTGATTGTGGGCACTTCTCATTGACAGGAGGCACATCACATTGACGGGGAGGGGGGACACTCCTTATTGAAGGGGGGCGCACCTCATTAATGGGGGGCACTCATCATTGACAGGGGCTCTCCTCATTGACAGGGGGCACGCCTCATTGGCGTGGGCACTCTTCATTGACAGGGAGCACTGCATATTGACCCGGGGCATTCGTCATTGACGGGGGGCAATCCTCAATGTCAGGGGGCACTCCTAATTGACGGTGGGCCACTCCTCATTGACAGAGTTACTCCTCATTCACAGGGGGCTCTCGTCATTGACAGGGGGCACTCCTCATTGACGGGGGCACTCCTCATTGACGGGGGGCACTCCTCATTGTCAGGGGGCACTCCTCAAGGTCAGGGGGCACTCCTAATTGACGGTGGGGCACACCTCATTTACAGAGTTACTCCTCATCGACAGGGGGCTCTCGTCATTGACAGGGGGCACTCCTCATTGACGGGGGCACTGGTCATTGACAGCGGGCACTCATTGACAGGGGGCACTCCTCATTGACAGGGGGCACTCCTCATTGAAAGCGGGGACTCCTCATTGAAAGGGGGCACTCCTCATTGACAGGGGGCACTCCTCATTGACAGGGGGCACTCCTCACTGACGGGGGCACTCCTCATTGACAGGGGGCACTTCTCATTGACAGGGGACACTCCTCATTGACAGGGGGCACTCCTCATTGACAGCGGGCACTGCTCATTGAAAGTGGGCACTCCTCATTGACACGGGGCACTCCTCATTGACAGGGGGTACTCCTCATTGACAAGTGCAAATCTCACTGACAGGGGGCACTCCTCATTGACGGGGGGTGTGCATTCCTTATTGACCGGGGGCACTTCTCATTGACAGGGGCGACTCCTCATTGTCAGGGGGTACTCCTCAGTGACAGGGGGTACTCCTCATTTACAGGGGTACTGCTCATTGACAAGAGGCACTCCTCATTGACAGCGGGCACTTCTCATTGACAGGGGGCACTCCTCATTTACGGGGGGGGGGGGGGGGCGGGTGCACTCCTTATTGACCGGGGGCACTTCTCATTGACAGGGGCACTCCTCATTGAGAGGGCGTACTCCTGATTGACAGGGGGCTCTCGTCATTGACAGGGGGCACTCCTCATTGACGGGGGCACTGGTCATTGACAGGGGGCACTCCTCATTGACAGGGGGCACTCCTCATTGACAGGGGTCACTCCTCATTGCAGCGGGGACTCCTCATTGAAAGGGGGCACTCCTCATTGACAGGGGGCTCTCCTCATGGACAGCGGGTACTCTTCATTGACAAGGGCACTGCTCATTGACAGGGGGTTCTCCTCATTGACAGGGGGCACTCCTCATTGACAAGGGGTACTCCTCATTGGCGTGGGGACTCCTCATTGACAGAAGGCTCTCATCATTGACAGAGGGCACTCATCAGTGACAGGGGTCACTCCTCATTGACAGAGATCACTCCTCATTATTAGTTGGCACTCCGCATTGTCAGGGGGCCCTCCGCATTTACAGGGGGCCCTCCTCATTGACAGGGGGCACTCCTCATTGACAGCAGGTACCCCTCATGGACAGGGCAAACTCAATGAAAAGGGGCACTCCTCATTGACCGGGGCACTCCTCATTGACGGGGGGCAATCCTCATTGTCAGGGGGCACTCCTCATTGACAGGGGGCACTACTAATTGACGATGGGGCACTCCTCATTTACAGAGTTACTGCTCATTGACAGGGGGCTCTCGTCATTGACAGGGGGCACTCCTCATTGACGGGGGCACTCCTCATTGACAGGGGGCACTCCTCGTTGACAGGGGGCACTCCTCATTGACAGGGGGCACTTCTCATTGACAGCGGGCACTCCTGATTGAAAGGGGCACTCCTCATTGATAAGGGGCACTCCTCAGTGACAGGGGGTACTCCTCATTGACGGGGGTGTGTGCATTCATTATTGACCGGGGCCACTTCTCATTGACAGGGGGCACACCTCATTGTCAGGGGGTACTCCTCAGTGACAGGGGGTACTCCTCATTTACAGGAGTACTGCTCATTGACAAGCAGCACTCCTCATTGACAACGGGTACTTCTAATTGACAGGGGGCACTCCGCATTTACGGGGGGGTGGGGGGGGGTGGGGGGCTGGTGAACTCCTTATTGACCGGGGGCACTTCTCATTGATAGGGGGCACTCCTCATTGACAGGGGGTACTCCTCATTGACAGGGGGGGTTTCCTCATTGGTAGGGTGGTCTCCTCATTGACAGGAAGCACTCCTCATTAACAGGGGGAACTCCGTCTTGACACCAGTCAGTCCTCATGGACAGGGCCATCTCATTGAAAAGGGGCACTTATCATTGACAGGGGGTACTCTTCATAGAAGGGTGGCACTACTCATTGACAGGGGGCACTACTCATTGACTGGGGGCAAAACCCATTGACACGGGGCACTCCTCATTGACAGGGAAAACTCCACATTGACAGGGGCCACTCCTCATTGAGAGGGGGTACTCCACATTGATAGGGGCACTGCTTATTGACAGGGGGCAATACCCATTGACACGGGGCACTCCTCATTGACAGGGGGCACTCCACATTGACAGGGGGCACTCCTCATTGACGGGGGGTACTCCACATTGACAGGGGCACTGCTTATTGACAGGGGGCACACCTCATTGAAAGCGGGCACTTCTCATTGACAGGGGGCACTCCTCATTGACGGGGGGGGGGGGTGCACTCCTTATTGACCGGGGGCACTTCTCATTGACAGGGGGCACTCCTCATTGACACGGGGTACTCCTCATTGACAGGGGGCACTCCTCATTGACAGGGGGCACTCCTCATTGACAGGGGGTGCTCCGCATTGGCGTGGGCACTCCTCATTGACAGGGGGTCCACTTTATCATAGAATCATAGAATCCCTACAGTACAGAAGGAGACCATTCGGCCCATCGAGTCTGTACCGACCACTATCCCACCCTATCCCCAAAACCCCAAATATTTACCCTGCTAATCAACCCGATACTACGGTCAATTTAGCATGGCCAATCAAC